>NW_013708302.1:0-455 GCF_000517525.1 Limulus polyphemus | reverse complement strand
GTAATATATGTTAATACAGTGTTGATACTTGAAACATATTTGTTATATATGTTAATACATATATTCTTAGTATTAGAATTAGTAGTTTATACTTAATTTTATTTAGAATTTGTAACAAAAGTTTTAATAAATATATGTGTTTATTTATTTGATAACAATATAAACGTACAATGATAAAATTCTAAAAAAAGCAAACACAATACAATTAAATATAGTATAGATTGAAAATGCACTATTTAAAAATACATTCCAGGTAAGATCCTACCTAGTAATATATAACACACAGCGTACCACAAATTATGTATACAGCAAAATTACATACATACACCTTCTGGTAAGTTACGATATTCTGTATCCGATAACGATACACTATTTGGTAAGTCAGAGGTTGTTAAATCCGTGGTATCAGTGTGTGTGTATATATATATATATATATATATATATATATATATATA
>NW_013708301.1:0-455 GCF_000517525.1 Limulus polyphemus | reverse complement strand
CAACGTAATTATGGTTATATAATGTACTGTGTAAAACACCCTTCACAACATGCAAAACAAGGTACATGTGGTTATATAATGTACTGTGTATAACACCCTTCATGTGAAACAATGTAGATGTGGTCATATAATGTACTGTGTAAAATACCCTTCACAGTATGTAAAACAACGTAATTATGGTTATATAATGTACTGTGTATAACACCCTTCACAACATATAAAACAACGTAAATGTGGTCATATAGTGTACTGTGTAAAACAGCCTTCACAACATGCAAAACAACGTAAATGTGGTCATATAATGTACTGTGTAAAATACCCTTCACAACATGCAAAACAACGTAATTATGGTCATATAATGTACTGTGTAAAGTACCCTTCACAACATGCAAAACAACGTAGATGTGGTCATATAATGTACTGTGTAAAATACCCTTCACAACATGCAGAACAAC
>NW_013708300.1:0-455 GCF_000517525.1 Limulus polyphemus | reverse complement strand
GAATTAGTTTGGTTAGTTATGACCAATCTCGAACTGGTTAACATGTGCATGGTTAGAAAGGGTGCTAGTAACAATAGGGGTAGTGTTGTACTCCAGTTGGTGAAGGGTTGCTGCAGGTTAGAATGCAGTATGGGGTAACAAGGCTAGTGGCGAGTGAAAATTTGAGTGGAGGTAAGTATCGATTGGAAATACATTTTAAATTTTGTAAAATATTAACCTACATAAATTTCGTATGTAGATTTATTGGAAACATTTTCTTTCTGAAATTCAGCAATTATTTTGGTCAGTTTTTGTTTGATTCATGTTAATAAGGTTGTACTCTTTCTTTCTGTGGTCTGACTTGGGATTTGATTCACATTACTTTGGGAAGTGAAATGACAAATGGATTTTTACAGGCTGTTAACCGGACTGTTTGGCTAGTGGCACTGTGAGTAGTGAAAAACCGTAGTAAATGG
>NW_013708299.1:0-455 GCF_000517525.1 Limulus polyphemus | reverse complement strand
TTTTTTAATAGAGAAACGTTTACTAAGTTAACCATATTCATACAAATATAACCAAGTGTTTTGTAACATATTAACTTTTACGAAGTTAACCAGATTCATAAAAAATATAACCAACTGTTTTGTGATAGAGAGAACTTTTTCCAAGTTAACCAGTTTCAAACAAATATAACTACATTTGTTGTGATAGAGAAACTTTTACCAAGTCTACCAGATTCAAACAAATACAACCA
Organism: Limulus polyphemus; assembly: GCF_000517525.1. Classification (NCBI taxonomy): domain Eukaryota; kingdom Metazoa; phylum Arthropoda; class Merostomata; order Xiphosura; family Limulidae; genus Limulus; species Limulus polyphemus. Next base: position 225 of record NW_013708299.1, on the reverse strand, counting down.
AGTGTTTAGTAATAGAGAAACTGTTACCAAGTTATCCAGATTCATACAAATACAACCAAGTGTTTTTGTTAAAGAAACTTTTTCTAAGTTAACCAGATTCATGAAAAATATAACCAAGTGTGTTGTAATAAAGCAACTTTTACCAAGTTATCCAGATTCTTTCAAATATAACCAAGTGTTCTGTAATTGAGAAACTTTTTCCAATTTAACCAGAACTAAAAAATA
>NW_013708298.1:0-455 GCF_000517525.1 Limulus polyphemus | reverse complement strand
GGGGACTAAAACCCTTTAAAACAAAGCCACATAATGAGTTATACCAGTAACTTAGCCCGTAAACTTACCGTTGACTCCTGAGGGATATCAGAAGAGGAATTAAATAGTGTTCAATAAAACTTTGATTACATGTTTCTTTGTTATTGCTTGTTATTTTACTCGACGCTAATTGAATATATTTCACCGACTGATGATGACTTTAAAAACAGTATATTAGAACTTATACATTGTACTCAAACGGGTCTATTTTAGCACCTAAATGTCTGTTCCTGTAGATGTCTGCCTCTGTGAACTTTATTGGTCCAATTCTAGCACCTAGATGGCTGTCCCTGTGAACTGTATTGGTCCTATTATAGCACGTAGATGTCTGCCTCTGTGAACTGTATCAGTTCAATTCTAGCACCTAGATGTCTGTCCCTGTGAACTGTATTGGTCCAATTCTAGCACCTAGATGT
>NW_013708297.1:0-455 GCF_000517525.1 Limulus polyphemus | reverse complement strand
TAAATAAACAGTATTGGTTCTCATATAAATAAACAGTACTGGTTCTCATATAAATAAACAGAACTGGTTCTCATATAAATAAACAGTACTGGTTCTCAAATAAATAAACAGTACTGGTTCTCATATAAATAAACAGTATTGGTTCTCAAATAAATAAACAGCATTGGTTCTCATATAAATAAACAGTACTGGTTCTCATATAAATAAACAGTAATGGTTCTCAAATAAATAAACAGTACTGGTTCTCATATAAATAAACAGTACTGGTTCTCATATAAATAAACAGTACAGGTTCTCAAATAAATAAACAGTACTGGTTCTCATATAAATAAACAGTACTGGTTCTCAAATAAATAAACAGTAATGGTTCTCAAATAAATAAACAGTACTGGTTCTCAAATAAATAAACAGTATTGGTTCTCAAATAAATAAACAGTACTGGTTCTCATATAAAT
>NW_013708296.1:0-455 GCF_000517525.1 Limulus polyphemus | reverse complement strand
AACACTTCCTAGTTGTCCGACTAAACCTTGTAAGTTCCAAGATTTCTTGTATAGTGCCTAAAGCTGAATAAACAAGTCAAGAAAATCTGACATTTTGATGTATAGTCACAGCAAATTATATAAATATTTGTTATATTGATTGATGAGCAAGAAAATTCTAGTCATTAAGAATAACTTGAGGTAATATCTTGATGTTTCATTATTAGGAATTTTAAACAAAATATTTAATTGTTCAATGATTCTTTGTAAAATGTAAATATGTGATGAGTATAGACAATGTTTCTTCATCAGTGTTCAGGAAACAAGGAAAGCTCATAGCCTTTTTCCGACAGTTCTTACTGTCACGACCGTCGCGAGGTAAACTCAAGCAGAGTGGAATATTGAAGGAACGGGTCTTTGGATGTGATCTTGGTGAACACTTGCTGAACACTTCAAGGCAAAGTGAGAGGGTTTTC
>NW_013708295.1:0-455 GCF_000517525.1 Limulus polyphemus | reverse complement strand
CATAACTGTGGTGAAACAATACCATGGAGACTGAGCATGACTGTGGTAAAATAATACCATGGAGACTGGGCATGACTGTGGTGAAACAATACCATGGAGACTGTGCATGACTGTGGTAAAACAATACCATGGAGACTGGGCATGACTGTGGTGAAACAATACCATGGAGACTGGGCATGACTGTGGTAAAACAATACCATGGAGACTGGGCATAACTGTGGTGAAACAATACCATGGAGACTGGGCATGACTATGGTAAAATAATACCATGGAGACTGAGCATGACTGTGGTAAAACAATACCATGGAGACTGGGCATGACTATGGTGAAACAATACCATGGAGACTGTGCATGGCTGTGGTAAAACAATACCATGGAGACTGGGCATGACTGTGGTGAAACAATACCATGGAGACTGGGCATGACTGTTGTGAAACAATACCATGGAGACTGGG
>NW_013708294.1:0-455 GCF_000517525.1 Limulus polyphemus | reverse complement strand
ATTTAAGAGTCGGGGGTTAAGTGTCGCAGGTTATGTCGGAGGTTAAGTGTCCGAGGTTAAGTGTCCGGAGGTTATGTCGGTGGTTAAGTGTCGGAGGTTATGTGTCCGGTGGTTAAATGTCTGGATGTTAAGTGTCCGGAGGATAAGTGTCGGAGGTTATGTGTCCGGTGTTTAAGTGTCGGAGGTTAAGTGTCCGGCATTTAAGAGTCGGGAGTTAAGTGTCGGAGGATATGCCGGTGGTTAAGTGTCGGAGGTTATGTCGGAGGTTAAGTGTCGGAGGTTAAGTTTCCGGAGGTTAAGTGTCGGAGGTTATGTGTCGGGGGTTAAGTGTCCGGTGGTTAAGTGTCCGGAGGTTAAAAGTCGGGGTTAAGTGTCCGGAGGTGGTGTCCAGTGGTTAAGTGTCGGAGGTTATGTCGGTGGTTAAGTGTCCGGTGGTTATGTGTCGGAGGTTAAGA
>NW_013708293.1:0-455 GCF_000517525.1 Limulus polyphemus | reverse complement strand
ATAAAGATGTATACACACAAAATGTCTGCCGTAAAACGAACTATAAAGATGTATACGTACAAAATATCTGCCGTAAAACGAACTTTAAAGATGTATACGTACAAAATGTCTGCCGTAAAACGGATTTAAACATGTATACATACAAAATGTCTGCCGTAAAACGAACTATAAACATGTATACATACAAAATGTCTGCCGTAAAACGAACTATAAACATGTATCATACAAATGTCTGCCGTAAAACGAACTTTAAATATGTGTACATACAAAATGTCTGCCGTAAAACGGTTTTAAACATGTATACATACAAAATGTCTGTCGTAAAACAGATTTAAACATGTATACATACAAAATGTCTGTCGTAAAACAGATTTAAACATGTATACATACGAAATGTCTGCCGTAAAACGAACTATAAACATGTATACGTATAAAATGTCTGCCGTAAAACGAAC
>NW_013708292.1:0-455 GCF_000517525.1 Limulus polyphemus | reverse complement strand
GACATTTATTGTAAAGCACCACAAGCACAAGGTATTCATCGTAAGGCACCTCCAGTACAAGGCATTCATTGTAAGGCACCTCCAGTACAAGACATTTATTGTAAGGCACCTCCAGTACAAGGCATTCATTGTAAGGCGCCTCAAGCACAAGACATTTATTGTAAAGCACCACAAGCACAAGGTATTCATCGTAAGGCACCTCAAGCACAATACGTTTATTGTAAGACACCTCAAGCACAAGGTATTTATTGTAAAACACATCATGCACAAGGTATTTATTGTAAAACACCTCAAGCACAAGACATTTATTGTAAGGCACCTCAAGCACAAGACATTTATTGTAAGGCACCTCAAGCACAAGACATTTATCATAAGGCACCTCAAGCACAAGACATTTATCATAAGGCACCTCAAGCACAAGACATTTATTGTAAGATACCTCAAGCACAAGACAT
>NW_013708291.1:0-455 GCF_000517525.1 Limulus polyphemus | reverse complement strand
CACTGTGTTGGCGTATAGAGGAAATACAGGGGTTATTAAATTTTTTTGCGTTTTAATGGAAATTCCCATATGTTCATAGGTCTGACTTTTAAATGGCGTTTGGTTTTGCCAATATATGAGGCCTTCAGTGACCCATTCAGTAAAGTTATATCATCTATGTGTCGAAGCTGATGTCCATTTTTCACTCTTGTCTCATCAGCAATATTTTACTTATTAGATTTAATGATCATTTATTTTAATATTTTTTATGTATTTTAATCCATTCATTTTTTTTTCGTTTTAAATTAGAGCAATCTATGTAACATTTATAAACGAATAAAAATTTGTTTAGACGACAAATCTCACTTATAATTTTGAGTTTCAATTATCGTAATGCGCTAAAAATTAAAATTATGCTATTTTTCGTAGTTTTTCTTATTTCAAAAGTGCCCTCCAGTGGCACAGCGGTATGTCTG
>NW_013708290.1:0-455 GCF_000517525.1 Limulus polyphemus | reverse complement strand
TGTATATAGATATTGGTTCAGGGTTAAATTTACTCAAGGACTATTTGCGCGCGCTAGCTGTCCCTTATTATGAAGTGATAGACTAGAGGAAAGCATCTAGTCAACATCACCCACCGCCAACTCTTGAGGTACTCCAATAATTAACTGATAATGATTGAATATTATTAATGTTGAAATATTCAATAAACTCCCTCATTAACTCCAAATATTAGTTGGACTTATATGGTTAACTCAGTTGAATGAGTTGTCTTTGGCTACGAAAGATAAGCCAATACGGTTACTCTCAGTGGAATCGGCCATTCTGAAGTACTGTGTCAAGTTCACGTTGGTCTAATCTAGCATTATTACTACTAATATCTTCACTCATTTTTATAATATTATTTTTATAATAATTATATTTCGAGGTTCTTAACTGTATGATACAGCACCTATGTCTGTATACCTGAGTTTATTTT
>NW_013708289.1:0-455 GCF_000517525.1 Limulus polyphemus | reverse complement strand
CATGCAGATAAACTTTCTTTACATTTATATTTTTATATTTGTTTGATTGACACATGCAGATAAACTTTCTTTACATTTATATTTTTATATTTGTTTGATTGACACGTTTAGGTAAAACTTTCTTTACATTTATATTTAATCTTTGTCTGATTGACACATGCAGTGTCAATCAGACAAAGATAAAAATATGAATGTAAAGAAAGTTTACCTAAACATGTCAATCAAAGATAAAAATATGAATGTAAAGAAAGTTTACCAAAGATAAAAATATAAATGTAAAGAAAGTTTACCTAAACGTGTCAATCAGACAAAGATAAAAATATAAATGTAAAGAAAGTTTACCTAAACGTCTGATTGACACGTTTAGGTAAACTTTCTTTACATTTATAGTTTTATCTTTGTTTGATTGACACGTTTAGGTAAACTTTCTTTACATTTATAGTTTTATCTTTGTC
>NW_013708288.1:0-455 GCF_000517525.1 Limulus polyphemus | reverse complement strand
GCCACACTTACAGTCAGGTATCGTCACTCTTACAGCCAGGTATCGCCACACTTACAGTCAGGTATCACCACACTTACAGTCAGGTATCGTCACTCTTACAGCCAGGTATCGCCACACTTACAGTCAGGTATCACCACACTTACAGCCAGGTATCTCCACACTTACAGTCAGGTATCACCACACTTACAGTCAGGTATCGCCACACTTACAGTCAGGTATCACCACTGTTACAGTCAGGTATCGCCACACTCACAATCATATGTCGCCACATTCATAATTACATTGGTAGAAGTTGGTTGGGTGTTTAATGTCTTGTTTTATTTTACCTTTTCTACTTAGGAGTGTTCAATGTCCGTCAAGATTCACCCTGGTGACGATTGTATCGCAGGCAGCCGTATTTTTGTACGTAGAGAAAAATGTTTTTAAAAGTAAGTAAATAATCTGATTGGTCAATG
>NW_013708287.1:0-455 GCF_000517525.1 Limulus polyphemus | reverse complement strand
TATACGTGTTTACTATATCTGTTTATTATATGTTTTTAATATACCTGTTTACTATATGTGTTCACTATACCTGTTTACTATATGTATTTACTATACGTGTTTACTATATGTGTTCACTATACCTGTTTACTATAAGTGTTTACTATACGTGTTTATTATATGTGTTTACCATACGTGTTTATTATATGTGTTCACTATACGTGTTTACTATATGTGTTCACTATACCTGTTTATTATATGGGTTTACTTCCAAAAACGAGACATTAGGGTAAGCATGTGGTCTTGTACTACAATATCAATACTAAAATTCTAAATTCATAAGCTTTTTTTACGCTGTCTTTCTACTCATTATTCTACCAATGTTCTATAGGGTTTGGTGTAACGCATCAGTTTCGTTTCTTCATGTTCTATAGGGTCTAGTGTAAGTATCTGTTTCGTTTCTTCATGTTCTATAG
>NW_013708286.1:0-455 GCF_000517525.1 Limulus polyphemus | reverse complement strand
ATAAATGTGAAGACCCCTCCAATCCTGACTGAATGCATCCACATCAGTGTTAGTGGATGTGGAATGAAAGACCAAAAATAGGAAGTTTGGAGTACCAGTGGGTGGCGAGGACATATATGAGGTGTTCCCAGCTGGTAACATACCCAGTGAAAGACCTATGGAACAAAGGGCCACTCTGTGAGGATAATCTTGTTGGGGCAAGATAATTGATCTGCAACCAGATTTAGGGCACCAGGAACATTGCAAGCAAAGACTACAATGTGGTGACTGTGGGCCCAGAAAAGGAGATCCATGCTCTAAAAGCACAGAGCCCTGGAATTGGTACACCCATGCTTGGTGGTACAAGTGACTACTGTGGAATTGTTGGAGTGTACCATAACCACCCTCCTTCCTTGCAGGAGAGGAAGGAAGTAGGACACAGCTCGACAAACCACCATAAGCTTGAGAGTGGTGAT
>NW_013708285.1:0-455 GCF_000517525.1 Limulus polyphemus | reverse complement strand
GTCTTAATGATGTAACGTACGGTGTCTTAATGATGTAACTTTCGGTGTCTTAATGATGTAACGTATGGTGTCTTAATGATGTAACGTACGGTGTCTTAATGATGTAACGTATGGTGTCTTAATGATGTAACGTATGGTGTCTTAATGATGTAACGTACGGTGTCTTAATGATGTAACTTTCGGTGTCTTAATGATGTAACGTATGGTGTCTTAATGATGTAACGTACGGTGTCTTAATGATGTAACGTATGGTGTCTTAATGATGTAACGTTCGGTGTCTTAATGATGTAACGTATGGTGTCTTAATGATGTAACGTATGGTATCTCAATGATGTAACGTATGGTGTCTTAATGATGTAACGTACTGTGTCTTAATGATGTAACGTATGGTGTCTTACAGAGCCCGCAGCTAAACCCTAATGCAAATCTCTCTTGTGTTACAAGTTACATACATG
>NW_013708284.1:0-455 GCF_000517525.1 Limulus polyphemus | reverse complement strand
CTTCACTTATCAGAACTTTCATTAAGAACACACTTGCTGTTCTTTGTTCTTCACTTATCAGAGCTTCCTTTAAAAACACGCTTACTGTTCTTTGTTCTTCACTTATCAGAGATTCCTTTAAGAACACACTTGCTGTTCTTTGTTCTTCACTTATCAGAGCTTCCTTTAAAAACACGCTTACTGTTCTTTGTTCTTCATTTATCAGAGCTTCCTTTAAGAACTAACTTGCTGTTCTTTGTTCTTCACTTATCAGAGCTCTCTTTAAAAACACGCTTACTGTTCTTTGTTCTTCACTTATCAGAACTTCCATTAAGAACATACTTGCTGTTCTTTGTTCTTCATTTATCAGAGCTTCCTTTATAAACACGCTTACTGTTTTTTGTTTTTCATTTATCAGAGTTTCCTTTAAAAACGCGTTTACTGTTCTTTGTTCTTCACTTATCAGAGCTTCCTTT
>NW_013708283.1:0-455 GCF_000517525.1 Limulus polyphemus | reverse complement strand
TATAAATACAACCAGAATAGGGTCACTGATCTCATTTAACAAAATAAAAAGAAAGTGTGTGTGTGTTGTGATGGTGACAAAGCTTTTCAGCACCAGAGGGATATCACTGATGTCTCCTGTATTTTTCATTCTCACTGTGAAATATGTAACGAAATTAAATTTTACAAATTTTCTAAATAGGGTTTAATTTTTTCACGAAAAAAAAAAATCTATAATACTTGTTTGACGTATGAAATCTCTAAAATATTGTTTTAAAAAATTCATTGAAAAAATTGCCTTTTATATTAGGCTTCCTACTTTTTATTGCTGTTTGATACTTATCAGTGATACATACACAAATCAAAATTAGCAAGGACTTGTGTCATCCAACTAGTTTGCTGTCACCTACCTTTACTACATCTTAATATCTTTACTAGGTGTCTCGTCCAGTAGACATAACACAAACCCATCATCAG
>NW_013708282.1:0-455 GCF_000517525.1 Limulus polyphemus | reverse complement strand
GTATATATATATATATATATATAAAGTGATGACTTTTCTTTTTCAAATTCATAAAACTAGAAAAATCACAGAGCTTCCAAATGTGTAGAGAGAAAAGAAAGAAAAATAACTGACGTACTATTTCGATGGGCGCACGTTTACATTCATATCTTTTAATTCCCCAAAAATAGTTTAAATGGTTCAGCTTTCCAGCTTGTACGGTTGAAAACCGATCACGTGATCTATTTTGAGCAGTATCGACTCTCATCAGCCCAGCTAGGACGATTATAGAGATTCTCTAACTAATACTCTATTAATGTTTGGGAAAGAATGTGCGTGTGTATCTAAAACCTGCACTATCGACCTAGCTATCCAGCTGGTCTGGCGAGAGCTGACATCACTCACCTGGTAATGGTATAGGTTTTACTGCCTGAGACGAACTGATATGTTTACATTTCACAAACATTTTAACACCT
>NW_013708281.1:0-455 GCF_000517525.1 Limulus polyphemus | reverse complement strand
AGATGTAACAAGTTATGCTTGTAACTTAAGCTGTTAATCTGACAGATGTAACAAGTTATGCTTGTAACTTAAGCTGTTATTCTGAAAGATGTAACAAGTTATGCTTGTAACTTAAGCTGTTAATTTGACAGATGTAACAAGTTATACTTGTAACTTAAGTTGTTAATCTAACAGACGTAACAAGTTATGCTTGTAACTTAAGTTGTTAATATGACAGATGTAACAAGTCATACTTATCAAGTTTACTGTAAAACACACATACCTGTACAGGAAAGAAAGCCATTCAAGAAGGAATCTTCTGGTTTTTTCAACTCCCTGTTATGTAAAGATGGAAAATATTACGACTTGATTACTATTACAGCTTATAATCCATTAAACATTTTTATCACAGACACATCTATACAAAATGTTACTACTTGATTACTATTACAGCTTATAATCCGTTAAACATTTTT
>NW_013708280.1:0-455 GCF_000517525.1 Limulus polyphemus | reverse complement strand
TAGAGCTGGAACGCATCGATAATTTAGTTAGCAAGTTTAGTCCATACAATGAGAATACAACTTATCACATAGAGCTGGAACGCATCGATAATTTAGTTAGCAAGTTTAGTCCATACAATGAGAATACAACTTATCACAGCGAAGACAAATCACTTGATGGACTGACACATATATATTAAAACAATTAAGGTGTGTTTTTTTGTTGTTCTTGTTTTGGTATTATGATCTGTTTTTGTTCTATTCTCTAACATTTTAGAGTAAAACTGCACATCTTGTTCCATACAACAACACCTTTCTCCACTTGAACAAGAAACTCGTGTATTAGGAGAGTCGAGACCTTTCTAAAATATCCATTTGATACAGTGACTGCCTGTCTCACTCTCACTCACGATCAGTTCACATTAATTATTCTCAGATAGCCGGGTGGTTCAGAATCTTAGCATATGTAATTCAGG
>NW_013708279.1:0-455 GCF_000517525.1 Limulus polyphemus | reverse complement strand
GTTGCAGCTACACTTAAATATGTCTCTCTTCGAATTTACTGGTGCATTAGATATTGTTGCAGCTATACTTAAAGATCTCTCTATTCGAATTTACTGGTGCATTAGATATTGTTGCAGCTACACTTAAATATGTCTCTCTTCGAATTTACTGTGCATTAGATATTCTTGCAGCTATACTTAAAGATCTCTCTATTCGAATTTACTGGTGCATTAGATATTGTTGCAGCTACACTTAAATATGTCTCTCTTCGAATTTACTAGTGCATTAGATATTGTTGCAGCTATTCTTAAAGATCTCTCTATTCGAATTTACTGGTGCATTAGATATTGTTGCAGCTATTCTTAAAGATCTCTCTATTCGAATTTACTAGTGCATTAGATATTGTTGCAGCTATTCTTAAAGATCTCTCTATTCGAATTTACTGGTGCATTAGGATATTGTTGCAGCTATACTT
>NW_013708278.1:0-455 GCF_000517525.1 Limulus polyphemus | reverse complement strand
TGTAAATACGGGTGTAATAAACTGTATATCAAACATTACAACAGTGTAATTACGGGTGTAATAAACTGTATATCAAAACACTACAACAGTATAAATACGGGTGTAATAAACTGTATATAAAACACTACAACAATGTAAGTACGCGTGTAATAAACTGGATATCAAACACCACAACAGTGTAAATACGGGTATAATAAACTGGATATATAAGTCACTACAACAGTGTAAATACAGGTGTAATAAACTGTATATAAAACGCTACAACAGTGTAAATACGGGCGTGATAAACTGTATATCAAACACTACAACAGTGTAAATACAGGTGTAATAAACTGTATATCAAACACTACAACAGTGTAATTACGGTTGTAATAAACTGTATATCAAACACCACAACAGTGTAAATACGGATGTAATAAACCGTATATCAAACATTACAACAGTGTAATTACAGG
>NW_013708277.1:0-455 GCF_000517525.1 Limulus polyphemus | reverse complement strand
TTAATAGCCAATTCTGAAATTTATTACAGATTATTTGCTTGTACATAACTTAAAGAAACCTTTAATTACACTAGGAAAATTAAAATGAAACATACTTGTATCAGAATTTCTTATTAGAAGTTGATTTAAAATAACTTCTCTTTCCTTAGAGCAATAATTTGTAGGGGAAACAGCGTCATTCCAATGTCGGTAGATTTCACCCCTGAATCGGAGAGAGAGAGAGTTAAATACCTGGTGAGTTATACAATCAGGTCCCACTTTTAAATAGCAATTTATAGTTAGTAGCTGTAATCTTTCTTAGTTTGCTAACATTACTCAAATTGATTAAAGTTTGGAATAATTCAAAATTTATGATAGTTTTGTATATTTTGTAAGAAACTATTTGTACACCAACAATGAACAAGATGTGTAATGGTAGTGGAAGAATATAGTTACACATAGCTACATAAATGATG
>NW_013708276.1:0-455 GCF_000517525.1 Limulus polyphemus | reverse complement strand
TGTGATACTTTGTGCTAACTGTGTTATCAAGGTTCTTATAACTGTATAAGTTTCTGGGTATGTATGTGTCTGTTCTTAAGTCTGAGAACATTTCATTGATCAATGCATGAATTAATATTGGGGACGTACAGCCAGAGGCGAAGTCAACCACTTGGCGGGAAGAATGCTACATTAGTTTCCTTGGCTTCCTTGTGAGGAACGAAGTTCTCTCCAATCCGAGTGTGTTATGGATGCATTATTCCTTAGTTTACTTCCTTTATCGCCATATAATCATCACAAATCCATGCTCCTTAGTTTGAAATGTGTATTCTCCTACTTAACCACGTTCTCCTATCTATTTTTTTTCCAAAACTATTTTTTATATCTTACGAAAAACGAAGTCTGTTCACTTCGAATATATGGCCAGGTCGACTGAGGGTCGCGGGTTCGAATCCCCGTCACACCAAACATGCTCG
>NW_013708275.1:0-455 GCF_000517525.1 Limulus polyphemus | reverse complement strand
AACTCCAGCCATCACTTGAATTATTCACGAACTGTGTAAACAGTACACAAACTCCAACCATCACTTGAATTATTCACGAACTGTATAAACTGGACACAAACTCCAGCCATCACTTGAATTATTCACGAACTGTATAAACTGGTCACTAACTCCAGCCATCACTTGAATTATTCACGAACTGTATAAACTGGATACAAACTCCAGCCATCACTTGAACTATTCACGAAATGTATAAACTGGATACAAACTCCGTTTTCCAGGAATTGACCAAGTGTCAGACCCCACAGAAACATGACTGAAGAACAGGATAAAGAAACGGATTCCTACCAGTTTACTGTTAAGTTAAACGTGTTTCATATTTTTCTCTCCGACTCTTTCATATCTACTTCTAAGAGCTTTAGGTATAAAACAGTGCCGGGCGTGGCTCATTTCCAGCGAGCTCAGAATGTAAATCC
>NW_013708274.1:0-455 GCF_000517525.1 Limulus polyphemus | reverse complement strand
GTATGTGTGCACTTTGGTATCATACAGTTTTAATCTGTTCAGTAACTACAGTATCTGATGTTTTCAATGGAAAACAGCTGCATTAGTTAGTATGTGTACACTTTGGTATCATACAGTTTTAATCTGTTCAGTAACTGCAGTATCTGATGTTTTCAGTGGTAAACAGCTGCATTAGTTAGTATGTGTACACTTTGGTATCATACAGTTTTAATCTGTTCAGTAACTACAGTATCTGATGTTTTCAATGGAAAGCAGCTGCATTAGTTAGTATGTGTACACTTTGGTATCATACAGTTTTACCTGATGTTTTCAGTGGAAAGCAGCTGCATTAGTTAGTATGTGTGCACTTTGGTATCATACAGTTTTAGTCTGTTCAGTAACTACAGTACCTGATGTTTTCAGTGGAAAGCAGCTGCATTAGTTAGTATGTATGCACTTTGGTATCATACAGTTTT
>NW_013708273.1:0-455 GCF_000517525.1 Limulus polyphemus | reverse complement strand
ATTTAGAAAACGACTTGTATCGCTGAAGTTCCTCGGAAATAATTTATACCGGAATTTAACAAACGAACAGAGACGTAACAGTATGTTCTATAATGTTCTTTGTATAAAGGCATTTATTTTTATTTTGTAAAATTTAATAGTATAAAAGGATATTCGTGTATTCTAGTATTATCTTGTGTCAGTATTAACGGGTTTGGTGAAATATTGAAATGCAATTGTATTATATTGTGTAAAACTATTGTTATATATTAAAATGTATGTATCAATTACTGATACTTATTGATCTTAAATTTGATCTCTTAAGACAATTATTTAGTGTATTATGTATTAAGAAATGTATCTTTGATAAATGGTGTATTGATTATGAAATAACTTGATCGCTAATAAAAGTGTTGTGCTTGTCTGTCCTGTTTTATCAGCATCCCACAGCGACAAGAGTAAGCTATCACGGATTC
>NW_013708272.1:0-455 GCF_000517525.1 Limulus polyphemus | reverse complement strand
ATAACCTGTATAAACTTAGATATGCATAGAGTATAACCTATATAAACTTAGATATACATATAGTATAACCTGTATAAATTTAGATATACATATAATATAACCTGTATAAATTTAGATATACATAGAGTATAACCTGTATAAACTTAGATATACATATAGTATAACCTGTATAAACTTAGATATACATATAATATAACCTGTATAAATTTAGATATACATAGAGTATAACCTGTATAAACTTAGATATACATATAGTATAACCTGTATAAACTTAGATATACATATAGTATAACCTGTATAAACTTAGATATACATATAGTATAACCTGTATAAAATTTAGATATGCATATAGTATAACCTGTATAAATTTAGATATACATAATAGTATAACCTGTATAAACTTAGATATACATATAGTATAACCTGTATAAACTTAGATATACATATAGTATAAC
>NW_013708271.1:0-455 GCF_000517525.1 Limulus polyphemus | reverse complement strand
GTGATGATTACAGTGTGTTCTATAAGAAATACACTATGTTCCATAAAGAATGGTATATGTTCCATGATGATTACAGTGTGTTCTATAAGAAATACACTATGTTCCATAAAGAATGGTATATGTTCCGTGATGATTACAGTGAGTTCTATAAGAAATACACTATGTTCCATAAAGAATGGTATATGTTCCATGATGATTACAGTGTGTTCTATAAGAAATATACCATGTTCCATAAAGAATGGTATATGTTTCATGATGAGTACAGTGTGTTCTATAAGAAATACACTATGTTCCACAAAGAATGGCATATGTTCCATGATGAGTACAGTATGTTCTATAAGAAATACACTATGTTCCACAAGGAATGGTATATGCTCCATGATGAGTACAGTGAGTTCTATAAGAAATACACTATGTTCCACAAGGAATGGTATATGTTCCGTGATGATTACAGT
>NW_013708270.1:0-455 GCF_000517525.1 Limulus polyphemus | reverse complement strand
GCAGCCATTCCTAATTTATAACTACTGAGCAGATGGAAGCAAGTCAAATACTTCAATGTTCAGCTACAACCATCCCTAATCTATAACTACTGAGCAGATGGAAGCAGGTCAAATACTTCAATGTTCAGCTACAACCATCCCTAATCTATAACTACTGAGCAGATGGAAGCAAGTCAAATACTTCAATGTTCAGCTGCAACCATATCTAATTTATAACTACTGAGCAGATGGAAACAAGTCAAATACTCCAAGGTTCAGCTACAACCATCCTTAATTTAGAACTACTGAACATGTGTAAATAGGTCAAATACTCCAAAGTTCAGCTACAACCATCCCTAATTTAGAACTACTGAGTAAATGGAAACAAGTCAAATACTTCAATGTTCAGCTACAACCATTCCTAATTTAGAACTACTGAGCAGATGGAAGCAGGTCAAATACTCCAAGGTTCAGCT
>NW_013708269.1:0-455 GCF_000517525.1 Limulus polyphemus | reverse complement strand
GTTCCGTTATTTGTTGTCTTATTCAAGAACGAATTTTTTTTTTTTTACCAAAAGCATGATGGCAAGCCGACAGTTATTACCTTATTCAGACATGTGATTTAGAGTTTTAAATTATACTTGTCATAAGACATTACTATTAGGCCTATTATATGATTAATACTATTGTCATAAGACATTACTATTAGGCCTATTATATGATTAATACTATTGTCATAAGACATTACTATTAGGCCTATTATATGATTAATATTATTGTCATAAGACATTACTATTAGGCCTATTATATGATTAATATTATTGTCATAAGACATTACTATTAGGCTTATTATATGATTAATATTACTGTAATAAGACATTAATATTAGGCCTATTATATTATTAATACTATTGTCATAAGACATTACTATTAGGCTTATTATATGATTAATATTACTGTCATAAGACATTAATATTAG
>NW_013708268.1:0-455 GCF_000517525.1 Limulus polyphemus | reverse complement strand
CTAGAGGGAACGTAGCTGGTCAACAGACCCATCGCCAACTCTTGGGCTACTGTAATCGAAGAGTGTGATCCGATCGTAACCACAACCCCAAAGTGTGCAGCACAAATGATAATCATTTTTTTTGTGTGTGAAAACGAGATGCAATTATCTGTTGATTTGATTACACAAGACAATACAACAGTACGTAACGACTTTGGAAGTTTCTCAAAATTGCTCAATTCAACCTCTAGGGTGATGTTTCCACCATTTTTACTTTTTTATTTTTTGAGCTTCCCGCCTTACTTTCGGTTTTCTTCCGTTCTCGCAAAACAAACAAAAAAAAACCTTCGATTTTTTATCTTGTCAAAATCCCTGAATTATTTTTCATCGTTGTACCTAATGGACAACTTTTACCTTTATCATCGGAAAAGGGAAATTCCGCCGAGCACGTGACTTGAGAACAGATTTCAGGCGGC
>NW_013708267.1:0-455 GCF_000517525.1 Limulus polyphemus | reverse complement strand
CTATTTCTTAAACTCAGTTAAATTTACTGCCTCTACAACATCCGAAGGCAACCCATTCTAAAGGTCAACCACCCTGTTAGAAAAATGAAAGTGTCTTAACTGAAGATGACTGCCACCTTGCCAAAATTTATATTCTCTAGTCCTACTATTCTCACTGTTAAATATAAAAAAGATGATTCATTACGACTATCAATTCCCGTTACAATCTTAAACAACTCAGTCAGATCCCCCAAACTCTTCTTTTTCTCAAGAGAAAACAATTTGAAAGATTTCAGTCTCTCTAGTATGACAACCCCTCCATCGTAGGCACCATTCTAGTAACCCTTCTCTGAACCCTTTCCAACAATCCAATGTCTTTCCTAAGGTGAGGAGCCCAAGACTGAATACAATATTCCAAATGTTGCCTAACCAGTGACCAGTATAATGAAATTATACCCTCTTTAGACTTATATTCA
>NW_013708266.1:0-455 GCF_000517525.1 Limulus polyphemus | reverse complement strand
TCCAGTGTTTCGTTATGTGAGTTTTGTCGTCAGTGGTGCTTGTCCAGTGTTTCGTTATGTGAGTTGTGGCAAGCACCACTGACGATCCAGTGTTTCGTTATGTGAGTTGTGTCGTCAGTGGTGCTTGTCCAGTGTTTCGTTATGTGATTTTTGTCGTCAGTGGTGCTTGTCCAGTGTTTCGTTATGTGATTTTTGTCGTCATTGGTGCTTGTCCAGTGTTTCGTTATGTGATTTTTGTCGTCAGTGGTGTTTGTCCAGTGTTTCGTTATGTGATTTTTGTCGTCAGTGGTGTTTGTCCAGTGTTTCGTTATGTGAGTTGTGTCGTCAGTGGTGCTTGTCCAGTGTTTCGTTATGTGAGTTGTGTCGTCAGTGGTGCTTGTCCAGTGTTTCGTTATGTGAGTTGTGTCGTCAGTGGTGCTTGTCCAGTGTTTCGTTATGTGATTTTTGTCGTCAGT
>NW_013708265.1:0-455 GCF_000517525.1 Limulus polyphemus | reverse complement strand
ACTATACCAGTATTTTGTACAGGAATAATCAGTAAGATCTTACGACATTTTCCAGGAGAACTCTGTCTAATACAACATTCTTTAGTATAACAGTATTTCATACAGCAATCATCGACAAGATCTTACGACATTTTCCATTAGAACCCCTTCTTATACAACAATCTTTAGTATACCAGTATTTTGTACAGGAATAATTAGTAAGATCTTACGACATTTTTCAGTAGAACTCTGTCTAATACAACAATCTTTAGTACAACAGTAATTTATACAGCAATCATCAACAAGATCTTACAACAGTTTCCAGTAGTGCTTTGTCTAATACAACAATCTTTAGTATACCAGTATTTCATACGGGAAAGATCAACAAAAGGTTACATCAGTTTCCAGTAGAATTCTTTCTAATACAACAATCATTAGTATAACAGTATTTTATACAGAAAATCATCAACAAGATC
>NW_013708264.1:0-455 GCF_000517525.1 Limulus polyphemus | reverse complement strand
ATAACACGTTCATTGTTCTGCTTAAACAATCCGAATACGTTGTCATAGAGGAAATATTTGGTGATCTCGTGACCTTGTACAATTGCTTCTAGCCTGTAACCAGATGTTCCAAAAGGTGTTCAATTAGAATTAAAATTGAGACTCTGAGCTGACCATTCCAAGAGCCCCTAGTGGTATGTCTGCTGATTTATACCGCTAGAAACCCGGTTTTGATACCTTTGGTGGGCAGAGCACAGATAGCAGTTTGTGTAGCTTTGTGATTTATAACAAACAACAACAAACATTCCAAGAGCCCCTAGTGGTATGTCTGCTGATTTATACCGCTAGAAACCCGGTTTTGATACCTTTGGTGGGCAGAGCACAGATAGCAGTTTGTGTAGCTTTGTGATTTATAACAAACAACAACAAACATTCCAAGAAGTCCATCATAGCTTTACTTTAAAACTAGGCGTGAA
>NW_013708263.1:0-455 GCF_000517525.1 Limulus polyphemus | reverse complement strand
GGTACCAATCTTACATTACCTTTCCCTGGACTTACCACTTGGGTACCAATCTTACAGTACCTTTCCCTAGACTTACCACTTGGGTACCAATCTTACAGTACCTTCCCCTGAACTTACCACTTGGGTACCAATCTTACAGTACCTTCCCCTGAACTTACCACTTTGGTACCAATCTTACAGTACCTTTCCCTGAACTTACCACTTGGGTACCAATCTTACAGCACCTTTTCCTGGACTTACCACCTGGGTACCAATCTTACAACACCTTTCCCTGAACTTACCACTTGGGTACCAATCTTACAGCACCTTTTCCTGGACTTACCACCTGTGTACCAATCTTACAGTACCTTCCCCTGAACTTACCACTTGGGTACCAATCTTATAGTACCTTCCCCTGAACTTACCACTTGGGTACCAATCTCACAGTACTATCCCCTGGACTTACCACTTGGGTA
>NW_013708262.1:0-455 GCF_000517525.1 Limulus polyphemus | reverse complement strand
TGTCTCACAATACACAAGATAGATTTTGTTGACAAGTTTCCAGATCTGAGAATGTCACTAATATCTTCTGTCTCACAATACACAAGATAGATTTCGTTGACAAGTTTTCAGACCTGAGAATGTCACTAATATCTCTTGTCTCACAATTGACAAGTTTCCTGACCTGAGAATGTCACTAATATCTCCTGTCTCACAATACACGAGATGATTTCATTGACAAGTTTTCAGACCTTAGGATGTCACTAATATCTCCTGTCTCGCAATACACAAGATGATTTCATTGACAAGTTTTCAGACCTTAGAATGTCACTAATATCTCCTGTCTCACAATACACAAGATAGATTTCAGTGACAAGTTTCCTGACCTGAGAATGTCACTAATATCTCCTGTCTCACAATACACAAGATGATTTCATTGACAAGTTACCAGACCTGAGAATGTCACTAATATCTTC
>NW_013708261.1:0-455 GCF_000517525.1 Limulus polyphemus | reverse complement strand
TGATAGCAAGTCGAGCACCCCCACCATCAGGTCATGCCAGGCCACAGTTACCAAGTCGAGCACCCCCACCATCAGGTCATGCCAGGCCACAGTTGGCAAGTCGAGCACCCCCACCACCAGGTCATGCCAGGCTAGTGATAGCAAGTCGAGCACCCCACCACCAGGTCATGCCAGGCCACAGTTAGCAAGTCGAGCACCCCCACCACCAGGTCATGCCAGGCCACTGATAGCAAGTCGAGCGCCCCCACTACCAAATCATGCCAAGTTACAGTTAGCAAGTCGAGCACCCCCCCCCCCACCACCATGTCATGCCAGGCCACTGATAGCAAGTCGAGCACCCCACCACCAGGTCATGCCAGGCCACTGACAGCGGATGGTATCAGGCAAGTGTCCTATCTCTCTGTGGATGAAGGCCACTGATAGCGGCTGGTATCAGGTAAGTGTCCTATCTCTCT
>NW_013708260.1:0-455 GCF_000517525.1 Limulus polyphemus | reverse complement strand
CTCTTACTGTAAATAATAATAAACTCTCTACTTCTTATATTACTCTTACTGTAAACAATAATAAGCTCTCTACTTCTTATACGACTCTTACTGTAAACAATAATAAACTATCTACTTATATTACTCTTACTGTAAATAATAATAAGCTCTCTACTTCTTATATTACTCTTACTGTAAACAATAATAAACTCTCTACTTCTTATATTACTCTTACTGTAAACAATAATAAACTCTCTACTTTTTATATTACTCTTACTGTAAACAATAATAAGCTCTCTACTTTTTATATTACTCTTACTGTAAACAATAATAAGCTCTCTACTTCTTATATGACTCTTACTGTAAATAATAATAAGCTCTCTACTTCTTATATTACTTTTACTGTAAACAATAATAAACTCTCTACTTCCTATATTACTCTTACTGTGAATGGTAATACGCTATCTACTTATGTA
>NW_013708259.1:0-455 GCF_000517525.1 Limulus polyphemus | reverse complement strand
AGACACCTCTGTATCAAAACTGTACAATATTGTTCAACAGACACCGCTGTATCAGAACTGTACAATATTGTTCAACAGACACCGCTGTATCAGAACTGTACAATATCGTTCAACAGACACCGCTGTATCAGAACTGTACAATATCGTTCAACAGACACCGCTGTATCAGAACTGTACAATATCGTTCAACAGACACCTCTGTATCAAACTGTACAATATTGTTCAACAGACACCTCTGTATCAGAACTGTACAATATTGTTCAGCAGACACCTTTGTATCAAAACTGTACAATGCTGTTCAACAGACACCTTTGTATCAAAACTGTACAATATTGTTCAACAGACACCTTTGTATCAAAACTGTACAATATTGTTCAACAGACACCTCTGTATCAGAACTGTACAATATTGTTCAACAGACACCTCTGTATCAAACTGTACAATATTGTTCAACA
>NW_013708258.1:0-455 GCF_000517525.1 Limulus polyphemus | reverse complement strand
ATAATAAGGCGGAATGTCTCTATAATAAGGTTGAATGTTTCTATAATAAGGTTGAATGTTTCTATAATAAGGCGGAATGTCTGTATAATAAGGTTGAATGTCTCTATAATAAGGTTGAATATCTCTATAATAAGGTTGAATATCTCTATAGTAAGGTTGAATGTCTCTATAATAAGGCGGAATGTCTCTATAATAAGTCGGAATGTTTCTATAATAAGGCACAATGTTTCTGTAATAAGGTTGAATGTTTCTATAATAAAGCGCAATGTCTCTATAATAAGGTTGAATTCTTCTATAATAAGGTTGAATATTTCTATAATAAGGTTGAATGTCTCTATAATAAGGTTTTATGTTTCTATAATAAGGTTGAATGTCTCTATAATAAGGTGGAATGTCTCTATAATAAGGTTGAATGTTTCTATAATAAGGTTGAGTGTCTCTATAATAAGGTTGAA
>NW_013708257.1:0-455 GCF_000517525.1 Limulus polyphemus | reverse complement strand
ATTGATATGTTAAGTTACTAGAACCCTGGGATTGATATGTTAGGTTACTAGAACTCCGGGATTGACCTGTTAAGTTACTAGAACCCCGGGATTGATATGCTAAGTTACTAGAACCCCGGGATTGATATGCTAAGTTACTAGAACCACGGGATTGATATGTTAAAGGTTACTAGAACCACGGGATTGATATGCTAAGTTACTAGAACCCCGGGATTGATATGTTAAGTTACTAGAACACTAGAACTCCGGGATTGACCTGTTAGGTTACTAGAACTCCGGGATTGACCTGTTAGGTTACTAGAACCACGGGATTGACATGTTAAGTTACTAGAACCCTGTAATTGACATGTTAAGTTACTAGAACCCTGTAATTGACATGTTAAGTTACTAGAACCCTGTAATTGACATGTTAAGTTACTAGAACCCTGTAATTGACATGTTAAGTTACAAGAACT
>NW_013708256.1:0-455 GCF_000517525.1 Limulus polyphemus | reverse complement strand
ACAAAACTATAGCATCATACGTACTTGATTATATAAAACATTACAAAACTATAGCATCATACTTCTTACTTGATTACATAAAACATTACAAAACTATAGCATCATACTTACTTGATTATATAAAACATTACAAAACTATAGCATCATACTTACTTGATTATATAAAACATTACAAAACTATAGCATCATACTTACTTGATTATATAAAACATTACAAAACTATAGCATCATACTTACTTGATTATATAAAACATTACAAAACTATAGCATCATACTTCTTACTTGATTATATAAAACATTACAAAACTATAGCATCATACTTACCTGATTATATAAAACATTACAAAACTATAGCATCATACTTCTTACTTGATTATATAAAACATTACAAAACTATAGCATCATACTTCTTACTTGATTATATAAAACATTACAAAACTATAGCATCATACTTC
>NW_013708255.1:0-455 GCF_000517525.1 Limulus polyphemus | reverse complement strand
ATAAGACTATCAGTAGTGAACATTAATTCTTACATGACTATAAATAGTGAACGTTGGTTCTTATAAGACTGTCAGTAGTGAACGTTGGTTCTTTCAAGACTGTAAGTAGTGAACATTGGTTCTTACAAGACTGTAATTAGTGAACGTTGGTTCTTACAAGACTGTAAATAGTGAAGGTTGGTTCTTACAAGACTGTAAGTAGTGAACGTTGGTTTTTACAAGACTGTAAGTAGTGAACGTTGGTTCTTACAAGACTGTAAGTAGTGAACGTTGGTTCTTACAAGACTATAAGTAGTGAATGTTGGTTCTGACAAGTCTGTAAGTAGTGAACGTTGGTTCCTACAAGACTGTAAGTAGTGAACGTTGGTTCTTACAAGACTGTAAGTAGTGAACGTTGGTTCTTACAAGACTGTAAGTAGTGAACGTTGGTTATTATAAGACTAAGTAGTGAACGT
>NW_013708254.1:0-455 GCF_000517525.1 Limulus polyphemus | reverse complement strand
GCTATTTTCCTTACCAAACAACATCCCTAGGACTAAAATAGATTTTGAAGACTTAACTAGAAATATGAAAATAAATACTAATATCAAATCACCTAAAACATTTATAGGTAACACAAAACTCACTATAGACGAAAACCCTCACGTTTTCCTAAAGAAGTATTCAAACAGAAAACAACTTGTTCTCCTCAAAAACATCTAAATAACCTATAAATACATTGTTGGAAGAATTTTCAAAAGGCAGAAACAATAATATTTTAAACAACAAAAACTTAAAAAGAAACATAAAGATATCTAAATAACCGAAGCAGATAAAGGCGACACAATTGTACTCATAGATAGAGTACAATACAACACACTATTGTTAAATATAACCAAAACAAGCCTGAACGAAACATAAAACAAACTGAATAACTTCCTTTTCAAAACTTATATAAATAATGCTCTTGGTTGATGTC
>NW_013708253.1:0-455 GCF_000517525.1 Limulus polyphemus | reverse complement strand
TGTGATTTTATGAACCATATAATATACCCCATCACATTAAAAGCCATCTGCAGTAATCATAAAGTATGCTAGTAAACCGGTCCATTACTAAACAAAGTTGCCAGAGATGCCGCAATTCTGGATATAATAAAACTGTCATGAGAAGCTTAGTCATTGTGAAAAGCTTTTATTAAAAGCTCAGTGTAATTAGCATTTAGAAATCCAATAGGAGCTTTAAATATGTATACGTAACATTAAATTTTCATTATTAAGCTTGCTGTAGTGTCTCTTAATCAATTTGACATTTTGTAAGATTTCTCAGACTGCCTGTTCAGACAATAATTATCACGACTCCAGAGACTGTTAGAAGTGTACTCAGAACCTACGAAGATCTTTACGTATTTCAACTCTCTACAGCTTTTAGCCAGGTTTTCTCTGTTTTCATAGCATTGTTTGTTTGTTTTGGAATTTCGCGC
>NW_013708252.1:0-455 GCF_000517525.1 Limulus polyphemus | reverse complement strand
TGTCAATAAGTGATTTACTTATAACTATTTATCTATTTAGTGTGTCAATAAGTGATTTACTTATAACTATTTATCTCTTTAGTGTGTCAATAAGTGATTTACTTATAACCATTTACCTATTTAGTGTGTCAATAAGTGATTTACTTATAACCATTTATCTGTTTAGTGTGTCAATAAGATTTACTTATACTTCTCAGAAATAATAAAACTTATAAGCTGGGTGCAAGAAAAACCTCAGATAAACACTATCATTACAAAGCCTAACAATGGAGTCAAGTCAAGTAGGAGAGAATTATAGCCTTTATTCACAGTTAGAAAGTGAGATCACTCATCTTCATTGCTTGTTTAGTTATTGAACTTTGCACAAAGCTACTCAATGGCTATCTTTGTTAGCCATCCCTAATTTAGAGATGATAAACTAGAAGGAAAGCAGCTAGTCAACAGCTATCTTTGTT
>NW_013708251.1:0-455 GCF_000517525.1 Limulus polyphemus | reverse complement strand
AGTGTTGTTATTAGTGAAAGTTACTTAGTCAAGTACCTTCCCTTCTACTACAGTGTTGTTATTAGTGAAAGTTACTTAGTCAAGTACCTTCTCCTCCACTACAGTGTTGTTATTAGTGAAAGTTACTTAGTCGTGTACCTTCTCCTCCACTACAGTGTTGTTATTAGTGAAAGGTACTTAGTCATGTACCTTCTCCTCCACTACAGTGTTGTTATTAGTGAAAGTTACTTAGTCGTGTACCTTCTCCTCCACTACAGTGTTATTAGTGAAAGTTACTTAGTCAAGTACCTTCTCCTCCACTACAGTGTTGTTATTAGTGAAAGTTACTTAGTCAAGTACCTTCTCCTCCACTACAGTGTGTTATTAGTGAAAGTTACTTAGTCAAGTACCTTCTCCTCCACTACAGTGTTGTTATTAGTGAAAGTTACTTAGTCAAGTACCTTCCCTTCTACTAC
>NW_013708250.1:0-456 GCF_000517525.1 Limulus polyphemus | reverse complement strand
AAACGGAGAAGTAACAATACCTTGATTCTCAACCTGGACGAAAAGTATTTACATTGTAATATAAAGCTAGGCCTAGATCATCTTTTTTCAATACATGATTTTATAAAAATAACGGGAAAAGCCACTCGCATCTTAGTGTGGATTTTCAAGTGCCACATAAAATTTGAAGTAGTATTTGGCCCATCAGTGACTTTAATTTTGTAGGTCTTGCAGAAAGCAGATCTTTTCGATGTAGAACACTCGTAGTCATAGTCTCTAAAATCAAACGATACAACTCTCTTGATGATATTAGCGTCTTTCGCCTACATTTTGCTAGCTTACTGAATTGACAATACACAAACAAAGAACACATACACTGTATATCTGTCTCAACATGGGTTCAGTCAATTAAACCGACCAAGTGACCGCTTTGTACTCGTTTAAAGTCTTTATAGTTTTGATACTACTAGTTAAGTA
>NW_013708249.1:0-456 GCF_000517525.1 Limulus polyphemus | reverse complement strand
CATCTTTCAGGTAATGTAGCTAACGATAAGTACTAAATCTAAACATCTTTCAGGTAATCTACGCTAATGATAAGTACTAAATCTAACCATCTTTCAGGTAATTTACGCTAACGATAAGTACTAAATCTAAACATCTTTCAGGTAATCTATGCTAACGATAAGTACTAAATCTAACCATCTTTCAGGTAATCTAGCTAACAATAACTACTAAATCTAAACATCTTTCAGGTAATTTATGCTAATGATAAGTACTAAATCTAAACATCTTTCAGGTAATGTAGCTAACGATAAGTACTAAATCTAACCATCTTTCAGGTAATCTATGCTAACGATAACTACTAAATCTAACCATCTTTCAGGTAATCTAGCTAACGATAAGTACTAAATCTAACCATCTTTCAGGTAATCTACGCTAATGATAAGTACTAAATCTAACCATCTTTCAGGTAATCTACG
>NW_013708248.1:0-456 GCF_000517525.1 Limulus polyphemus | reverse complement strand
AAATATAAAACTTCTGTTTTATCAATATGAATTTTTTTTTTAATCAGAAGTTTTTATTTACCATATATATATATCAATATGAATTTTTCAAACAGAAGTTTTATATTTATATATGTATCATTTAGAATGTTTAATCAGAAGATATTTCACATCGACATATATATATATGGTAAACAAAAACTTCTGATTAAACATTCACATCGATATATATATGGTAAAAAAAACTTCCAATTAAACACTTACAATGATACATATACATATATATGGTAAATAAAAACTTCTGATTAAAAATTCACAACAATATATATGGTAAATAAAAACTTCTGATTAAAAATTCACAACAATATATATATGGTAAACAAAAACTTCTGATTAAAATTCACTACGATATATACATGGTAAATAAAACTTCTGATTAAACATTCACATTGATATATATATATGGTAAATAAAAAC
>NW_013708247.1:0-456 GCF_000517525.1 Limulus polyphemus | reverse complement strand
GGTTATGTTAAACTTATGAAGAGGAACAAGATTACAGCTTTTATTTTTAATTAAACAAAGAGTATTTACTCGTAATTATGAGTAACTTTAAATAACTAGTTATTACCTTATTGTACATTAACATGGTTGGGTTAAATCTTTGAAGAAGGAAATTACTACAGCTTATATTCTTTATTTTAGATTAAACAAGGAGTATTTACACGTAATTAAGAGTCACTTTAAACAACTAGATATTATCTTATTGTACATGAACATGGTTGGGTTAAATTTAAGAAGAAGGAAATATACTACAGCTTATATTCTTTATTTTATAGGAAACAAAGAGTATTTAAACGTAATTGGGAGACACTTTAAAAACTAGTTATGATAATAGTGTACATGAACATCGCTGTGTTAATCTTATGAAGAAAGAAAAGGACTACAGCTTATATCCTTTATTTTAAAGTAAACAAAGAG
>NW_013708246.1:0-456 GCF_000517525.1 Limulus polyphemus | reverse complement strand
AGAAACAAAACAGGAACATTTTCTATAATTTCATCGTTGAAAAAAAAATCTGAAAAAATATTGAAAGTTTACTCGTTAATGAAAAAGTATTGTTTGTTTTGAATTTATGCACAAAACTAAACAAAGGGCCATCTGTGCTCTGCCCACCCGGTTTCTAGCGCAGTCAAACTGTTGTGCTACTGAGGGGGGGGCATGAAAAAGTAAATTGATTTATAAATTCATTTAATACGACATTCTTGACGTTGAAAATCGTTAGGTCTTCTAGTGGCACAGCAGTTAGTCTACTGAATTATAACACTAGAAACTGGGTTTCGATACCCGTGGTGGACACAGCACAGACAGCCCATTGTGCAGCTTTGTGTTTAACTACAAACAATGAAACAAAGAAAAACATTAATACATAAAACTTATATTGGTAAATTATAGCTACAGTTCCCTATGTGATATAATATTTGT
>NW_013708245.1:0-456 GCF_000517525.1 Limulus polyphemus | reverse complement strand
AAACATGTAACCGTCTAGTGACTGTGATAAATCTTGGTAAAACGTGCAACTGTCTAGTGGTTGTGATAAATCTTGGTAAAACGTGTAACTGTCTAGTGGTTGTGATAAATCCTGGTAAACGTGTAACTGTCTAGTGACTGTGATGAATCCTGGTAAAACGTGCAACTGTGTAGTGGTTGTGATAAATCCTGGTAAAACGTGTAACCGTCTAGTGGTTGTGATAAATCCTGGTAAAACGTGTAATTGTTTAGTGGTTGTGATAAATCCTGGTAAAACATGTAACTGTCTAGTGACTGTGATGAATCCTGGTAAAACGTGCAACTGTGTAGTGGCTGTGATAAATCATGGTAAAACGTGTAACCGTCTAGTGGCTGTGATAAATCTTGGTAAAACGTGTATCTGTCTAGTGGCTGTGATAAATCCTTGTAAAATGTGTAACCGTATAGTGGCTGTGAT
>NW_013708244.1:0-456 GCF_000517525.1 Limulus polyphemus | reverse complement strand
ACGTTAATGTCACTATACATACATGTCATCCTGTACCATATATTGGTACCACAAACGTTGATATCACTATACGTAGATGTTATTGTCTACCATATATTGGGACCACAAACGTTGATGTCACTAATAGTTCCGGACCATAACCTGCCATTTTGCAATGCACTGACTCTCCGTTTTCTTCCTTCCCCAAAAATTTGACGTTGTTTAATTCCTTCAGTCCACTAACGAAATGAGTTTCGAACCTTGTAGTAACATGTCCTCACACGTGGTTATATAAATTAAACTTGGCTATAACGAAAGTTGTCCAATTTTATCAAAAAAAAGTTTTCAGGTGAACAAAAGAGTAATACTTAAAGATAAGCACAATGAACTTAATGTTATCCAAATTAAATGACCTTAACAGTCGAACAACGAGCTAAGAAAACAGACTAGACAGACACATCAACCATTAACACTGTG
>NW_013708243.1:0-456 GCF_000517525.1 Limulus polyphemus | reverse complement strand
AGTATCTCGTGTAATAAAGCAGTGGTGTATAATACAATTTGTAACACAGCAAAGGAACGATACTTCCTGTAAACACAAGATAGGGCATGAGACTATCTGTAGCACTGACTGCAGGGTGAATGTTTTACTAAAAAATGTTCAGGCAGGTTTAGCTTTGACATTTCTCTTGAACGTGTTGATAACGTTATACCTGTTTATTTAAAACAAATAAATCAATTATATTGTAGGAGTTGTTTGTTTGTTATAATTAAGTACAGAGCTACACAATGGGCTATCTGTGCTCTACCCACCACAGTAGGAGTTCAAAGACATTATAATGAACAAAATCACACGACACTGCCTGCATAATTAGAAGACACACTAGAAAACCAGAACAAAATAATGTATGTTTCACTTTAATTCAATAAAGTATTCAATTTTTATAAATATTTCTCTGATTGGATATTTGGATTCCTT
>NW_013708242.1:0-456 GCF_000517525.1 Limulus polyphemus | reverse complement strand
CGTAGTTCAACATGACAGACAACTAATATGTTCCTTTAACCGTAGTTCAACATGACAGACAGCCAACTAATATGTTCCTTTAACCGTGGTTCAAGATGACAGACAACCAACTAATATGTTCCTTTAACCGTGGTTCAACATGACAGACAACTAACTAATATGTCCCTTTAACCGTGGTTCAACATGACAGACAACTAATATGTTCCTTTAACCGTGGTTCAACATGACAGACAGCCAACTAATATGTTCCTTTAACCGTGGTTCAACATGACAGACAACTAACTTATGTTCCTTTAACCGTGGTTCAACATGACAGACAACTAACTAATATGTTCCTTTAACCGTGGTTCAACATGACAGACAACTAACTAATATGTCCCTTTAACCGTGGTTCAACATGACAGACAACTAACTAATATGTTCCTTTAACCGTGGTTCAACATGACAGACAGCCAA
>NW_013708241.1:0-456 GCF_000517525.1 Limulus polyphemus | reverse complement strand
TGTGTGTTTTAAAAAACAACTAATTATACATTATCGCACTAAGAACGTTTTCATGTTGATTAATAATTTAATTTACCTTCCTTAAGTTAACAAAAATTGTATATAGAAATTGCATATGCGCTATATATAGAGTTAAGTTTCACGCAAAAAGACGCTACCTCAAAATCTACTTCAAGCAAGCGGGAACTTACTTTAATGAACAAAATAAGTAATGTTTTGGATTCAAAGCACTGGCAAATTAATCATAAGAAATGATAACTCAATCAGGTTTTTTGCCTTCACGTTCAATTATTATTCTTAAACAAAATATGATAATACTCTATGGTGCTTGAAAGGGAATATTAAAGTTAATAAAGAAAAAGAGCTTAACTGATCACCAATACCACTGACAGTGACATTATAGTAAATCTCCAAACACACTAATATATGCTTGAAAACAACAACTAACTATACATG
>NW_013708240.1:0-456 GCF_000517525.1 Limulus polyphemus | reverse complement strand
AAATACTTACCCATCTCTGATTGGAACATATCCCACAGAATACTTACCCATCTCTGATTAGAACATATCCCACAGAATACTTACCCATCTCTGATTAGAACATATCCCACAGAATACTTACCCATCTCTGATTAGAACATATCCCACAGATACTTACCCATCTCTGACTAGAGCAACATGTCCTATAGCATAAGGATCACTGGCGTCACTGGACACAGTGACCTCGAGAAGTTTTGCGTACTTCCACACTGAAAATAACAAAGAGTTGTTGAACACAATGTTACTTTCTAGGTTTTCTACATTATTAAAGTTTACAAGTGACCAAATTATCGTGTGAAATAATGTAGAGATCGTATTATTATTTAATACCTACCGGGTATTTGAGTCATTTTAAATCACCATACAGTCAGCCAAATTACTTTCGGTGTGTAAATATTGTTAGAACATTGCTCCTAC
>NW_013708239.1:0-456 GCF_000517525.1 Limulus polyphemus | reverse complement strand
CAACACGACTAGTGGGAAAAGATGCAATGAAAATGTTATAATTAATCCGCAATGGTAGCAGAACGCCCTCTAACGTTCAAGAATGAAACAAAAATAAAACTTAAATTACACTGTTTATAACACAAATCTGAAGAACTGAAAGAGTGGTGAAACAAAAAGTATCAATAGCATTAGCACGAATAAGAATATATCAGCAAAAACTGTGATGGACCTAAAGACATAAGTGTTAAGAATTTTGTGGACCTAATGACACAAGTGTTAAGAACAGTCGTTGTGAAGTTTGTGGACAATCACCCAAATAGATAACAAGTCTACAAGAGATTAAATGTCTTAGAATGTTCTTCACCTTGTTAATTGTATTATCAGTGGTTTCAAGTACTACAGATAAAGTCCTAGTTATATCACTGAATGATGCATTAAGCCACCGTCTTTGTGAATCACTCATTAAACCTACAG
>NW_013708238.1:0-456 GCF_000517525.1 Limulus polyphemus | reverse complement strand
TTCTTCGGTGATATTCAGTTAAATCAAATAAAAATGTTTTACTTTTATATAGAATTTCTTCCATAACTGGGATTGAAATTTTCTGAAAACTCCTAACAAATACTTTAATGTTTAGAAACAAGTCGTTTTCGTGTACCACACATTGTTCGAGATTACGTTTAAGGAAGAAGTGACAACGTTTAACAGAAAACTAAACTTTTATCATTTACATAAAATATAACAACATATTATGTATTACAGGCTGGTGGAGGTTTCGAATACGGCAATGAAGAAATAAAACCACCAGAATCCATTCAAAATATCAAAAGTCTTGGATCGTCGTTAGGAACTATTCAGCAGCGTTTGATATCACTGCCGCCAACGGCTCCGTTTCCCTGGTTCCTCCCTTCAGCAACATTCTCCTGCCGTGACAAGTTCCCAGGGGGTTACTATGCTGACGTCAGTAGTGGTTGTCAC
>NW_013708237.1:0-456 GCF_000517525.1 Limulus polyphemus | reverse complement strand
TGGGGGGGGGCAAGGTAATTAATACTTTTGAAAAAAAAGGTGAAAACAGATTTTCTTTTACGTATAAAAGCATATTTTTAACATTGACTTCTAGGCCTTCCAAAAGCATAGATTAGTTTTGAATTTTTAAAAAGATTTCTTAAAGCTCCGAAAAATGATAAAATCATGTATAATTGAGTTATTTAGTAGCTAAATCACTCAATTGTACCAGCTTTTGTCCCTCTTTTCAAATGGAGACCACCGTATTAAATTTATGATAAATTCCGATTGTTACAGCTTTGGTAATTTGTTAATTTTTCGCTGTATGGAACGTAAATGTTTAACAATACTTATTCCATATCTCAGTATGGAATGTATATGTTTAACAATACTTATTCCATATCTCTGTATGGAACGTATATGTTTAACAATACTTATTCCATATCTCAGTATGGAACGTCAATATTTAACAATACT
>NW_013708236.1:0-456 GCF_000517525.1 Limulus polyphemus | reverse complement strand
GGTTGATCATAAAGTATCTTAGTAGTGTTAGATACATCATGCATGTAAGTAGTTGATCATAAAGATAGATACAAATGTATCTTGAAGCAATCCTTTCATATTTCCAACTTCCATTAAATATAGAAATTGTTTCAAGATTACTGAGTAAGTCTACCAGAAGTGACATATTAAAGGCCTTAAAATGGTTAATGATAATCTAAACATATAAGACGGAGAAAACGAAATCAAAAAGTTAAAATTTAAACTTCCTACCTCTTAAATTCAGAAAACATAAGTAGACACATGCTTTCGGAATTCACCAAAATTAGAAAATCAAGAAATCGTCCTGGGATATTTGATGAACTCTCTGAGGTACATAAAGAAGGATGTCAATTAAGACCTATAGTTGCAAATACTGGAACATATAATCATACGTTAGCAGTCTGTGTCGTTTATTTTCGGAAGGTTTGTTTGTTT
>NW_013708235.1:0-456 GCF_000517525.1 Limulus polyphemus | reverse complement strand
GGTAAAGGTGTGTTTCCACTGCATTTTGTACATTCCTGGTTAGTAGGTAAAGGTGTGTTTACACTGTATTTTATACATTCCTGGTTGGTAGGTAAAGGTGTGTTTACACTGTATTTTGTACATTCCTGGTTGGTAGGTAAAGGTGTGTTTCCACTGTATTTTGTACATTCCTGGTTAGTAGGTAAAGGTGTGTTTACACTGTACTTTATACATTCCTGGTTGGTAGGTAAAGGTGTGTTTACAGTGTATTTTGTACATTCCTGGTTAGTAGGTAAAGGTGTGTTTACAGTGTATTTTGTACATTCCTGGTTAGTAGGTAAAGGTGTGTTTCCACTGCATTTTATACATTCCTGGTTAGTAGGTAAAGGTGTGTTTCCACTGCATTTTGTACATTCCTGGTTGGTAGGTAAAGGTGTGTTTACACTGTATTTTGTACATTCCTGGTTGGTAGGTAAA
>NW_013708234.1:0-456 GCF_000517525.1 Limulus polyphemus | reverse complement strand
CTTATTATATATATATATATATATATATATATATATAAATTTGGGTTAAAAAATCTCTAACTAATAAAGTAAATTGACATAATGTGTATCAGTTACTCTCCTGTCGAATGACTTGTTATACTACGTTTCATTTATTCAGTTAATAGCCTGTATAGTTAACATTTTATGTTAGTAACTATTGTTGAGATCGATGACCGTCTTGATCAAATTTAGTGGCGGTAAACAAACTTTAGTGTGTAACAATACACCGTTACAATTGCAGAGACAGGAAAAAATTATAGGCCAACATTCACAGGCAAATGTAACATGTCTCCGCCACGCGATCCCAATCTTAACTCAAATAGAAAACTGTATCATTGTTTGGTCTGCAAGAAGGTGTCTTTGTATCATGTAAGTTGGCCGAAATGGTATCATTGTTTGACCTGCAAGAAGGTGTCTTTGATCATGTAAGTTGGT
>NW_013708233.1:0-456 GCF_000517525.1 Limulus polyphemus | reverse complement strand
TGTAGCAAATGGAAAGAACACACACACACATGCAAAGAGAGAGAGAGAGAGAGAGGAGACTTAAAGAATTCAGGTTAAAAGGAAGAAAGCTGACATATTAACGATTGGTTGAATACTTGACATGGGCTTAAAAATTTAAAGATCTTGTTTGATACTTTAATGTTTAAACACTGCAGTGTTTAATATTACTGGTAAATATGATGTAATATTATTTACATGCTCTAGTTTTCACTTTTCCATTTAACCCTTCGACTGTGGTTGACATCATATGATGCTAGTATAGGCAACTACGGTTGACATCATATGATGCAATCGTTTTGCACACAACATTTTGAATGGCCTACCACAAAAATTGGCGAATCTCTGCAGATTTACATAAGCCACAAACAAAGGGTAAAAGTATAAATATTATACTTGATGATTTTTTTAGCAGTCATTAATGCTAGACACCCTTCC
>NW_013708232.1:0-456 GCF_000517525.1 Limulus polyphemus | reverse complement strand
ATTTCAACTACTAAATCCAACTAGCAGCCTTCAGCGTATTTCACCTACTAAATCCAACTAGCCAGCCTCAGCGTATCTCACCTACTAAATCCAACTAGTCAGCCTCATCAGCGTATCTCAGAAAGTAACATCACTTACTGGTATAATTTGTATTTATGACAAAGTTATTAAAGCTATCTGCAACAGTAAATACATTTGAACTACTGGCCAGAGGTAAGGCAGCAGTCAACAGCACCCTACCAACCATCATCCACGCCAAGTGATTGATTGTCAACACAACCACAGCTAAATGTGATAGGAATGTTTCGAATTCTACTTTCCAGCTACGAAGTCCAGGGTTCTTCTCCGCTTGACCAATCCGTGCGCGCCCTCTTACTACCCGACATACTCTCTACTTTTAAACCTACATACTTACAGGATTAACAAGCAAAGCCGTCGGAGTCAGCTTGAAGATTT
>NW_013708231.1:0-456 GCF_000517525.1 Limulus polyphemus | reverse complement strand
TCTCCTTACTAAACCATATGTAACCACTCATTACTGAACCATATTCATCATTTCTTTACGAACTGCGCGTGTATATTTTCAAATACTGACCAGACTGTATTATCAATTAGTTATTTGTTACAGAAAGTGACTTTTAATAAGTGTCTTGAACAGGTAATAAGAGTGTAACATAAAGTTCACTATGACAGTAATAATGATAATAGGTTTAACGAACTCTATTTATGGGGAGGTTTAATACGCTCAAATTTTATATTGTATTTCTGGTCAGAATTAATACAATAAGCTATAAGATCCAATGCTTATACCCAGATCAATGTGTTTAGAAGGGTTAAGGAGTAAGTACAGTCAAGCTGTATCTACGCTGTATATAAAACGAATATATGTGATATTTTCAACTTGAACGACCTCTTGTACGCAAGGTCATGATCATGATTTATTTACGTCTAATGCACTGCA
>NW_013708230.1:0-456 GCF_000517525.1 Limulus polyphemus | reverse complement strand
TATGGTAAATAAAAACTTCTGATTAAAAATGAAAGCGATATATATATATATGGTAAATAAAATCTTCTGATTAAGCACTTAGAATGATATATACATATATGGTAAATAAAACATCTGATTAAAAATATATATATATATATGGTAAATAAAATCTTCTGATTAAGCACTTAGAACGATATATACATATATGGTAAATAAAACATCTGATTAAACATTTACAAAGATATATAAATATATGGTAAATAAAAACTTCTGATTAAACATTTACAAAGATATATATGTATACATACAAATATATGGTAAATAAAACTTCTGTTTAAAAATTCACATCGATATATATGGTAAATAAAAACTTCTGATTGAAAATTCACATCTATATATATATGGTAAATAAAAACTTCTGATTAAACATTTACCAATATATATATATATATATATATATATGATAAATAAAAC
>NW_013708229.1:0-456 GCF_000517525.1 Limulus polyphemus | reverse complement strand
AGATAGTTAAAGGCAGCAGGAGCTGAAATCCTCGACTCCGAGCTGAGCTGTGGGTGATGAAGTACAGACTCAGCACATCATAAATGTGAAACGAACACAGACAATGATGGCTTACCTGCAGAGAAAATGGAACATTCGTCGCGAACACGCCTGGCCGTGTTCGTGCGCGGACGAGTTTTCCCCGACGCGAAAGCCATTGTGGCGCGTGGTTTTGGCCAAGTCCCGCCATGGAATCCTGTGAATTGAATGCATTTCAATGTATCCCATGATCGACTGTCTTTTAATCTTGGCATTATGATTTCGACCTTGTGTAGTATCTATTATAGCTGTTTTTGGCCAAGATTGTTAATGATTTTATTCCTCCAAATGGCCTACGTTTCGGCGATCTCGCCTTCGTCAGAGCCTAAAGTAGTCCACAGTACAATTGGCCTATCCTCTCAAACGCCTCGTCTTTAT
>NW_013708228.1:0-456 GCF_000517525.1 Limulus polyphemus | reverse complement strand
GAGGACGGAGCTATTTGTTGTTGGTTTTTTTGTTTGTTATTAAGTACAAAACATGGGGACTGAACTGTTTGTTGTTGGGGTTTTTGTTTGTTATTAAACACAAAGCTGCATAGGGATTGAACTGTTTGTTGTTGTGTTTTTTGTTTGTTATTAAACACAAAGCTACATGGGGATTGAACTGTTTGTTGTTGGGGTTTTTGTTTGTTAATAAGCACAAAGCTACATGGGGACTGAACTGTTTGTTGTTAGGTGTTTGTTTCTTATTAAGCACAAAGCTACATGAGGACGGAGCTATTTGTTGTTGGGTTTTTTTGTTTGTTATTAAGTACAAAACATGGGGACTGAACTGTTTGTTGTTGTGTTTTTTGTTTGTTATTAAACACAAAGCTACATGGGGATTGAACTGTTTGTTGTTGGGGTTTTTGTTTGTTATTAAGTACAAAACATGGGGACTGA
>NW_013708227.1:0-456 GCF_000517525.1 Limulus polyphemus | reverse complement strand
TTACAATAAACACTATGCAAGAAAATAAAAATACAGAGTTGAATATTTGGCCCTAACTTTAAATTTTCTGGAAAACTTCATTTAATGATCAAACCTTTTCCTAGCTTATACTCTCAGAAAACATTATTTAACTGGGTTAACCAAATAAAAATAAATGTTCAAGCGTAGTGCATAAAAGGAGCGTAAACTTTTTAAACAACTTGTTACTTCAAACCTTAATAACTTTTGATCACTTTTCTGTTTGTGTTAGAAGTCCGCGAAAAGCTAAATAAAGGGATAGTCGCAGTGACGTAGCAAGAGGGAGGCAGTCGACCCCGGGCGCAGGTGTGAAGGGGCGCAAAATTTCCTCTTGCGTATAATGCCTATTAACTAATAATTACGCCCTGCCCTAGGATATAGCGCAGCTGCCCTACGTTAAGTAAATACGACACAGTGTTGCGTTATTTGTGTGTATTA
>NW_013708226.1:0-456 GCF_000517525.1 Limulus polyphemus | reverse complement strand
CTATGGGAATAAGAAATAATATACTCAAAATATTAGAGGAGTGTATCATAATATTCTATGTGAATAAGAAATAATGTACTCAGAATATTAGAGGAGTGTGTCATAATATTCTATGTGAATAAGAAATAATATACTCAAAATATTAGAGGAGTGTATCATAATATTCTATGTGAATAAGAAATAATATACTCAAAATATTAGAGGAGTGTGTCATAATATTCTATGTAAATAAGAAATAATGTACTCAAAATATTAGAGGAGTGTATCATGATATTCTATGGGAATAAGAAATAATATACTCAAAATATTAGAGGAGTGTATCATAATATTCTATGTGAATAAGAAATAATGTACTCAAAATATTAGAGGAGTGTGTCATAATATTCTATGGGAATAAGAAATAATATACTCAAAATATTAGAGGAGTGTATCATAATATTCTATGGGAATAAGAAA
>NW_013708225.1:0-456 GCF_000517525.1 Limulus polyphemus | reverse complement strand
CTTTGCGCGAAATTCCAAAAAACAAACAAACAATACTCCACTCCTATCTCAAAAAATTTCATTTTCTGGTATATAGTGAGATAAAGAATTTTATTCCGAGCCATCAAATGACCTTCAGAAATGAATGTAGAAATAGTTATATGAAGACGCTATTTCGTTAAGTTGCTGGTAATACTTAGAGAAAAATATCAAGTTTGTAATCTATACAAGTACATGAAATATTCATGATGCCAGAAAAACACGTAGGTTCAATAAGTCTTGATACAAAATGATAAAAACTTTATCACCCGAGCGCTTTCGAAACGTGGACCTTTCTTCTTCAGGGGCAAACTGTGCATCAAATATAACAAAGATATCTACGTTAAGTGATATACTTGTACCAGGAACTACAACCTGAAATATAGCAGTAAGATATTCAACGTAGTTACGAGTGTAAGATTAGATGTGGAACAGGGA
>NW_013708224.1:0-456 GCF_000517525.1 Limulus polyphemus | reverse complement strand
CCAACATTGGTCAGAAGTAATAACCCACCATGTGGTGTAAACCAACATTGGTCAGAAGTAATAACCTGCCATGTGATGTGAACTGATATTGTGATAAATCTAGCTGCTTGACAGTATTCATGCTTGTACATATTTTAATTACTAACGGATATGATTTAACTTGACATTAATCGGCAAACATCCCGTGTCATTTGTCTTTAACTATGTATCACATGATCATATCATATTCTGTAATCTTCGCTATAATTCTGAATTACTTGATATATTATGTAACACTGTAATGGTATGTATGTATATGAAATAAAACTAAATAAACTATCATGTATCTGTTTTCATAGTAATCAATGAGCTGCACATTATAGTCTACATGTATGCCTTGTTCAAAGTAAATAATTACTAAACTGAATTGTATAACACTATATGCTACAATGGATGAAATTTGTTTCTAACAAAGAT
>NW_013708223.1:0-456 GCF_000517525.1 Limulus polyphemus | reverse complement strand
AAGTATTTAGTTACAGAAACAATAGTTTTAGCCTTTGAACATAATTAGAGAAATAAATTAATGTCAAACCTAAATGAAACAGTATTAGCAGTACTTACAATGATTAGATACTGAAGCATCTTGTAAAAGGTGCCAAGGTTGTATGGGATCAAGATGCTTTAGATGCTTGACGTTGTAGCCGCTAGAGAACTCAACATTAAAGTTATCAAAGTAACCCTCAACCATCGATATAAATTGAAGTGGAAGAACAGTTGTTTTTAACTTCTCGGGTGTATCACCCAGCATGCTCTGAAAACAGTAACTGTCATTCGCCCAATCACGCTGAGGCAACGTGTGTGTCACGTGTATCTTATGGTTTAGGGGATGTGTTTACTGTGGTGATTTCCATGAACACGCGTAGGAACAGATATATCATTGTATGAAAAACACGAGAAAAATAAGATATTCTGAAAACTG
>NW_013708222.1:0-456 GCF_000517525.1 Limulus polyphemus | reverse complement strand
TTGAATAATTATGCTGTGAACTTAGGGGTAGATTAATTTACTAGCTAGTTCCTTGAATAATTATGCTGTAAACTAAGGGGTAGATTAATTTACTAGCTACTTCCTCGAATAGTTATGTTGTGAACTAAGGGGTAGATTAATATACTATCTAGTTCCTTGAATAATTATGCTGTGAACTAAAGGGTAGATTAATTTACTAGCTAGTTCCTTGAATAATTATGCTGTGAACTAAGGGGTAGATTAATTTACTAGCTAGTTCCTT
Source organism: Limulus polyphemus (assembly GCF_000517525.1). Taxonomy (NCBI): domain Eukaryota; kingdom Metazoa; phylum Arthropoda; class Merostomata; order Xiphosura; family Limulidae; genus Limulus; species Limulus polyphemus. The sequence continues at coordinate 194 of NW_013708222.1, read as the reverse complement.
GAATAATTATGTTGTGAATTAAAGGGTAGATTAATATACTAGCTAGTTCCTTGAATAATTATGTTGTGAACTAAGGGGTAGATTAATATACTATCTAGTTCCTTGAATAATTATGCTGTAAACTAAGGGGTAGATTAATTTACTAGCTAGTCCTTGAATAATTATGATGTGAATTAAAGGGTAGATTAATATAC
>NW_013708221.1:0-456 GCF_000517525.1 Limulus polyphemus | reverse complement strand
AATAACTTCTGGTTGATCAAGGTATGCATTCAGAAAAATTATTAAACTGAACTTAATAATGAGAATATCTCATGAAATATATTTTTTAACGTTCTAGTTTAATTATAAAGGTTAGAATGAATTGAAAGTCTTCTCTAATCTAATTAAACTTCTCGAAGTTACTAATACTAGGTCCAACCCCCGATGCCTCAACGGCAAGTCTGAAAGCTTATAATGCTAAAAACGCGGGATTCGGTGCTCGCACTAGGCAGGGCACAGATAGCCCATTGTGTAGATTGATCGTTAAAAACAAAACAAACAAATCAGACCCAATGATGTACATACCATCGTAGCAGTTATAGCATTGCTACAGACCTGAAGTCAAGGGGTCCCGCTATTACGTCAATTATTATTTTTATTTTTTTTCCTTACTCCCAAGACTCCTGGGCTCATCACACAGCTGGAACACCCACATAG
>NW_013708220.1:0-456 GCF_000517525.1 Limulus polyphemus | reverse complement strand
TAACCTTTGTCAGTTGTATTAAAGATTGATTATCATATGATTAAATCTTGTCAGTTGTATTGAAGACTGGCTAACTATAGAATTATTAACCCTTGTCAGTTGTAATGACGATTGATATTTGTGATTAACCCTTCCCCGCTGTCTTGAAAACTGACAAATTATACTATGACTAACCGTTTTCAATTGTATTGATGCCTGATTATGCTATGACTAACCCTTGTTCGTTGTCTTGAAGACTGACCATACTATGACTAACCATTGTCCGTTGTTTTGAAGACTGACTTATTCGAGGCTGATCCTAGTTAGCTGTATTGAAAACTAACTAAGCTATGACTACTAATCATTGTCTCTTGTCTTGAAGACTGACTAACTATACAATGACTAACCCTGTCAGTTGTATTAAAAATTGACTATCATATGATTAACCCTTGTCGCTGTCTTGAAGACTGACTAACT
>NW_013708219.1:0-456 GCF_000517525.1 Limulus polyphemus | reverse complement strand
TTCTTTGTAAAATGTATTGTTAGTAATAAGGGTCATTTATTGAATAAAGTATTATAAAGCAATGTTTCCATGTGAGTCTGGACCGGTAAGTTACATGTTTGTATTGCATGTGATTTACCGTCAGATGGCTCTAGTTATTGGTTTACCTTAACCAGCTTTCGGTCAGATAGCCGGCTCTTCAGTACCCTGGTTTACTTTAAATGGATTTCCGTCAGATGGCGCTAGTATAGTGTTTACCTTAACCAGCTTTCGGTCAGATGGCTCTTCAGTTCCCTGGTTTACTTTAAATGGATTTCCGTCAAATGGCGCTAGTATAGTGTTTACCTTAACTGGCTCTCCGTGAGAGGGCTCTGGTTCACTTTAACTAGCTTTTCGTCAGATGACTAATATCCTGGTTTACTTTAACTAGCTTTCCGCCAGGTGGCTCTAATGCCCTGGTTTACTTTAACTAGCTCT
>NW_013708218.1:0-456 GCF_000517525.1 Limulus polyphemus | reverse complement strand
ACACTAGAAGCCACATTTTATTGTTGTAAGTTTGAATGACCAAAGATATAGTAGACCAGTTCACACTACAAGCTACGTTTTGTTGATTTAAGTTTGAATAACGTAGGAGACTTGGGTTACAGTTCACACTATAAGCTATGTGCGGACAGTAAATCCGTGGGTTCGTGGTTCGCGTCTCTTTGTGGGCACATTATATGAGTCATGTTCAATTCCAATATTCGAGTAATCCAAGAGTTGGCGGTGGGTGGTATTGTCTAACTGTCTTCCTTCTACTATGTCCAATCAAAACTACGGACGGCTAGCACAGATAATCCTCCTTGAACAAACGAACATCAAAACTACGGATGGCTAGCACAGATAGCCCTCCTGGAACAAACGAACATCAAAACTACGGACGGCTAGCACAGATAGCCCTCCTGGAACAAACGAACATCAATACTACGGACGGCTAGCACA
>NW_013708217.1:0-456 GCF_000517525.1 Limulus polyphemus | reverse complement strand
GTTGTAATTCCGCAGACATACCACTGTGCCACTGGGGGGCGACTTCTGCTTCAGACAAACTATTGAGTCAATTTGAACTTTACTAACAAATCGTCAAGCTTTACTGACAAAAGGATCTTTATGAACAAAGACTGGCTTTTATATATAGAGATAGATTGTTTATTGTTCTTTTCTAGGTCTAGGCCTTCTGAGATTAATTTAAAAGTTTATAATATCGTGTTTCTCCGGAATATATCTCGTAGGCTTTAAGGTTACAACTTCACTAACAAACTAACAATTCAAAGTTAGAATAAGGAATGTTGTTTAACGCCCTGTAATTATATAAAATAATAAAAATATAAATATTTGTTTCTAATAGAATGTATCGTAGCACCCTGTAATAATGTGACATAATAAAAATATAAAGATTTGTGTGTAATAGAATGTATCGAAGCACCCTGCAATAATATAAAACAA
>NW_013708216.1:0-456 GCF_000517525.1 Limulus polyphemus | reverse complement strand
GATAAGATATCGGTTTAGTCAGGATTTTGTTGATCAGAGCAGTAGTTGGAAGCTTAGGATAAGATATCGGTTTAGTCAGGATGTTGTTGATCCGAGCTGTAGTTGGAAGCTTAGGATAAGATATCGGTTTAGGCAGGATGTTTTTGATCTGAGCTGTAGTTGGAAGCTTAGGATAAGATATCGGTTTAGACAGGATTTTGTTGATCCGAGCTGTAGTTCGAAGCTTAGGATAAGATATCGGTTTAGTCAGGATTTTGTTGGTGAGGAGTGTTGTTTGAAGCTTAGGATAAGATATCGGTTTAGTCAGGATGTTGTTGATCAGAGCTGTAGTTGGAAGCTTAGGATAAGATATCGGTTTATTCAGGATTTTGTTGATCCGAGCTGTAGTTGGAAGCTTAGGATAATATATCGGTATAATCAGGATGTTGTTGATCCGAGCTGTAGTTGGAAGCTTAG
>NW_013708215.1:0-456 GCF_000517525.1 Limulus polyphemus | reverse complement strand
CCAAATAGTGTGATTTGACCGTTATACTTATCATACACGAACTGATCGACAACAACTATAGTGAACACGGTTAACTCTAAGGCTACTCTTGTCTAACCGAATAGCGTGGTTTGACCATCATACTTATCATACAAGAACTGATCGACAACAACTATAGTCAACACGGTTAACTCTTAGGCTACTCTTGTCTAACCAAATAGTGTGGTTTGACCGTCATACTTATCATACACGAACTGATCGACAACAACTATAGTCAACACGGTTAACTCTTAGGCTACTCTTGTCTAACCGAACAGTGTGATTTGACCGTAATACTTATCATACACGAACTGATCGACAACAACTATAGTGAACACGGTTAACTCTTAGGCTACCCTTGTCTAACCGAATAGTGTGATTTGACCGTCATACTTATCATACACGAACTGATCGACAACAACTATAGTCAACACGGTT
>NW_013708214.1:0-456 GCF_000517525.1 Limulus polyphemus | reverse complement strand
ACGTATTATAAAATAATTTCTAGTTTTCTTTCTTTGATATCTTCGTTGAATTCAAATGTAAAAATACGATTTTACATTAAAAAAACACTTAATTAATCAATTTAACATTTTAAATCTGACAACTACATAAATCTCTAACTAGATAGATCTAAGATCGGAAAGGAATATCACCAAAAATCAAAGAATAAAAGAAACTTTACGATTTCCGCGGGCCTTAGCTACATAAATTTTATTTGTGACTTGGATGTTGAAAATACATTGGCTTCCTTGACAAAGAAATTTTATCAATACAAAACCTTAAAGAACTCGATCACTGGAATTAACTCAAAAACCAACTAGCTTTGATTAAACTTAACCTAAATTAGGCACATAGTATATATTTTAAGTTATTAATGTTGACTGAAACAGCAGTGTAGTGCTTTCATTATCAACACATCAGGAACCTTCTTGATGAAC
>NW_013708213.1:0-456 GCF_000517525.1 Limulus polyphemus | reverse complement strand
CAAACTACAGTCTGGTGAATCCTACTACAACAACCTCCATTCTAGTGAATCCTACTACAACAACCTACATTCTAGTAAATCCTACTACAACAACCTGCATTCTAGTGAATCCTACTACAACAACCCACATTCTAGTGAATCCTACTACAACAACCTACATTCTAGTGAATCCTACTACAACAAACTACAGTCTGGTGAATCCTACTACAACAAACTACAGTCTGGTGAATCCTACTACAACAACCTCCATTCTAGTGAATCCTACTATGACAACCTACATTCTAGTAAATCCTACTACAACAACCTGCATTCTAGTAAATCCTACCACAACAACCTGCATTCTAGTGAATCCTACTACAACAACCTACATTCTGGTGAATCCTACTATAACAACCCACATTCTAGTGAATCCTACTACAACAACCTACATTCTGGTGAATCCTACTATAACAACCC
>NW_013708212.1:0-456 GCF_000517525.1 Limulus polyphemus | reverse complement strand
TAAAAGAGTAGCCCAAGAGTTGGCGGTGGGTGGTGATGACTAGCTGCCTTCCCTCTAGTCTTACACTGCTAAATTAGGGACGGCTAGCGCAGATAGCCCTCGTGTAGCTTTGCGCGAAATTCCAAAAAACAAACAAACAAATGCTAGAAATAATCATTACTTTTGTCCAAATAATAAGATTGGAATATTTCTATATCTGTTAGAGCCGTTTCTTATTCTCATACTTTCCTCTCTAAGGTTTCAATACTCGTGATGGGTAAAGTACGGATAGCCCATTGTGTAGCTTTGCGCTTAACAACAACTAAATCAAACCTCACATTTAACAGCTGTTAAGCCTACATCATTGATTAGTGACAATAGTTATTTACGTTATGGGATGCATTTAAATTAATGTATCTGCATTTAATGTTTGCTAGTTTTAGTGCAAAGCTCCGAAGTAGACTATCTACACTGAGT
>NW_013708211.1:0-456 GCF_000517525.1 Limulus polyphemus | reverse complement strand
ACACACACACACACACACACACACACACACACACACACACACACACACACACACACACACAAAATGTGTTGTCAAGCAAACTGATACTAAAGAGTACTTTCTGGCAAAACCTGCTTGTTCTACTTATTGATGAAGGAAAATTTTCTAAACATTTACTTAGTCTTCTACTTACATGGACTTACCAGACAACTGGTGACAAGCTTTTAACTCTCTCACTATGAGCAAGTCAAAGTGCACATGACACGACTTTTTTAAGAGTTATATTTGAAAATGTAATTAAACTACTTTATTATCAAGATATACAAATAAATTTGGTATACAAAATGTAGTTGATAAGTCAAATTTTAATATTATGCAAGTTTTAGGTTAACTTATTTACTACCCCTCTTAGGAGAAGTATGGAATTTAATGTCACTTGTTATAATATTGTTATTACTTAGGCAGAGCATAATTTTT
>NW_013708210.1:0-456 GCF_000517525.1 Limulus polyphemus | reverse complement strand
ATCATCATGAGAGAGGTAGATGTAATAATGGCCAGATGATCATCATGAGTGAGGTAGATGTAATAATGGCCAGATGATCATCATGAGTGAGGTATATGTAATAATGGCCAGATGATCATCATGAGTGAGGTAGATGTAATAATTGACAGATGATCATCATGGGTGAGGTAGATGTAATAATGACCAGATCTGGAATGAGGTAGATGTAATAATGGCCTCATGATGATCATCTGGCCATTATTACATCTACCTCACCCATGATGATCTTCCAGTCATTATTACATCTACCTCACTCATGATAATCATCTGGCCATTATTACATCTACCTTACCCATGATGATCATCTGGCCATTATTACATCTACCTCACTCATGATGATCATCTGGCCATTATTACATCTACCTCACTCATGATGATCATCTGGCCATTATTACATCTACCTCACCCATGATGATC
>NW_013708209.1:0-456 GCF_000517525.1 Limulus polyphemus | reverse complement strand
TGAAACATATAAAACCATTACCGTCCCTTTCATACATTACAAGCCAGTTCGAACTTGTTACGTTATCCTCAATGTATAACATAAAATTTACAGAGAAGGACATTTTCAACCACGTATATATATTACCATTACCGTCCCTTTCATACATTGAAAATATTCTCTCTGTAAATTTATATTACACATTGAGAATAACGTAACAAGTTTGAACTGGCTTGTCATCCATTAGTGATGCGTATCAACTGAATTGGGGGTAAAAGAATTCGAAATAAAACATAGTAGTACGCAACTCTAGGATATTCAGAAAAGAGTAAAAACGTAGCCGTGAGTTTTACACTTGTTTCTTTATATATGTGTTTAACAAGTACGAAATTCCTTTTCTCTTATGTATTAGTTATATGTCTCAGCGGCAGGTTTCATTGTTTATATCGATAACTTTGGGGACTTGATAACACAGAT
>NW_013708208.1:0-456 GCF_000517525.1 Limulus polyphemus | reverse complement strand
ATATTACTTTGATCAGAACACAATAAAATGAATATAACGACTTGTATTACTAGGATTAGTACACAATATAACGACTTGTATTACTAGGATCAGAACACAATAAAATGAATATAACGACTTGTATTACTAGGATTAGTACACAATATAACGACTTGTATTACTAGGATCAGAACACAATAAAACGATTTATATTACTTTGATCAGAACACAATAAAATGAATATAACGACTTGTATTCTTATTCTTATACACTTCATTTCTTCGTCGAAAAAACGGTTTGAAAAAAGTATAACTGAGTACTGATGAGGAAAGTGTTGAAGATATCGGAGCTTCTTTGTAAGGATGGATATCTAGAGTTTAAGCTGAAGATATCGGAGCTTCTTTGTAAGGATGGCTATCTAGAGTTCATGCTGAAGATATCGGAGCTTCTTTGTAAGGATGGATATCTAGAGTTCAT
>NW_013708207.1:0-456 GCF_000517525.1 Limulus polyphemus | reverse complement strand
CATGTGTGTGAGTGTATGTGTATAGGTTAAGGTTTACATGTGTGTGTGTGGGTGTATGTGTAGAGGTTAAGGTTTGCATGGGTATGTGGGTGTATGTGTATAAGTTAAGGTTTGTCTGTGTGTGTGAGTGTATGTGTATAGGTTAAGGTTTGCATGTGTATGTGGGAGTATGTGTAGAGATTAAGATTTGCATATGTGTGGGTGTATGTGTAGAGGTTAAGGTTTGCATGTGTATTGGTTAAGGTTTGCATGTGTGTGTGGGTGTATGTGTAAAGGTTAAGGCGTGCATGTGTGTGTTTGTGTATAGGTTAAGGTTTGAATGTGCGTGTAAGTGTATGTGTATAGTTAAGGTTTGAATATGGGTGTATGTGTATAGGTTAAGGTTTGAATGTGTGCGTGGGTGTATGTGTATAGGTTAAGGTTTGCATGTGTGTGTGGGTGCATGTGTGTAGGTTA
>NW_013708206.1:0-456 GCF_000517525.1 Limulus polyphemus | reverse complement strand
ACCCTCGTAGTTTCAAACACGAACTTCACATTTCTTGATTAGATTAACCCTCGTAGATTCAAACACGAACTTCACATTTCTTGATGAGATTAACCCTCGTAGTTTCAAACGCGAACTTCACATTTCTTGATGAAATAACCCTTGTAGTTTCAAACACGAACTTCACATTTCTTAATGAGATTAACCCTCGTAGTTTCAAACGCGAACTTCACATTTCTTGATGAGATTAAACCTCGTAGTTTCAAACACGAACTTCAACTCTTTTCAGTTGATATTTTACGAATGACTCTAGTTTGTAGAATCGTGTAACGAGGATAAATAAATCTCAAGTTGTATTGGATAGTAACAGTCGTCAAGCTGCTGTTTAGAAATGTCCCTAATATCGTTTCGTGATAGTAGATTTGTTCGATAACCACCATCACCTCGTGTATTGAATAGTAACAGTCGTCAAGCTGC
>NW_013708205.1:0-456 GCF_000517525.1 Limulus polyphemus | reverse complement strand
ATGATATACACTACACCACTGTATGAAGCCCAGTCTTGGTTACTGATGACGGTTGGAATGCCTTGAAATCTGTATACAAGGGATGAATCGAATAATAGATGGGCTTCATATTTATTTTATGTAAATTACAACTCATTCCAAGTGATACATTACTTGTTAAGTATGACAAGAAAAATAAGCTTTGATTGCTACTCGGAAACACCTAGTTGATACATTGGACGATTTTGTGAACTTTTAGCAAAATTATTAGAAAGATAAAACAAACCATAATGATTGGAATAAATACTTTGTTTTGGACAAAACCTTTCTACTTATAAATATCTTGATGTTTAGCTTTACTTTTTCTTCAACGACACGCACTTCGGCTTTTTGTGCAGCGATATACTTGTTTGACTATATCTAGTGTTATCATGGCCAGGTGGATAAGGCGCTCGACTCGCAATCTGAGGGTCGCGG
>NW_013708204.1:0-456 GCF_000517525.1 Limulus polyphemus | reverse complement strand
CCTTTTTTATGTGAGTCACAGAATTAAATTACTACAGAACCGCTAATATTGCTAACTGTATTTCTATTGTTATATTTCTATAAACACGCACACACCAATACACACTTCAATACTTTGAGCTTTGATGTTCCTTATAGTGAAAATATTTTTTTTTCTAACGTTGGACTTCTGGTTTGAATTTCTGCTGTATAGTTTTACTAGTACATTTTTTGCCAGTTATATTAGCTTGTTTCTTTGTTAAACTAATTCAGCGGTACCATATAACATTTTTATGTTGTTGTTGCATTACATTATGAACGAACTGCTGTTCAACTTTAATATATAATTATTCAAAATATTGCTGTGAAATAACAACTCCTGCATGCAACGCCAGTCACACTTCGCGCGGATTAAGCCTCGAGACTTATAGATACTTCTTACCCTATCTCTGTGCAAGCAAATGTTAACTGTGCATCT
>NW_013708203.1:0-456 GCF_000517525.1 Limulus polyphemus | reverse complement strand
TTGATGTAGTTAAAGCTGATATAGCAGCAATTGATGTAGTTAAAGGCTGATATAGCAGCAATTGATGTAGTTAAAGGCTGTTAAAATATCTGTCTGCAGTGTAGTTAATAACGGTAGCAAGTATTAATCATGCTGTTATTGTAGGGTTATTGAAAGATTGTTTACCCATTACAAGATTTTCACTAATCAATGATACTCATATATAATTAAAAACTAAAACCCGAGACAACATTAACCCAATGATACTTGTATATGATTAAAAACTAAAACCCGAGACAACATTAACCCAATGATACTTGTATATGATTAAAAACTAAAACCCAAGACAACATTAAGTTAGTGATACTTATGTATGATTAAAAACTAATACCCAAGACAACGTTAAGTTAGTGATACTTATATATAATTAAAAACTAATACCCAAGACAACGTTAAGTTAGTGATACTTATATATAA
>NW_013708202.1:0-456 GCF_000517525.1 Limulus polyphemus | reverse complement strand
TACAACCTAATAACCATTGATTTTAAACCCCACAAAACAACAATACACAAAAACAATAAAATAACCTCTGGCTTTAAACCCCCCAGAAAACGACAATACGGGGAAACAACCTAATGAAATAACCACTAGCACAATTCCAGTCATTAATAACCAAAGTATTCTCGTTAAACAAATATGACAAAGAATAATACAAGATAAGTACCCATACAAGATGTGTTAATAAAATTATATGACAAACTTCCACCAACCATATATAAAATACAATTTAACAACTGTTCCGATCTCTATACAGGTGAAACTGTAAATTTAACACACGAATAAAAAAAAACACAATTCCCCTCTCATGTAATTTCCTGATTAAAACACACGACCATCTTTTTGAACTTCTGCACACTAACCATCTAGTTATTTGTTTTCGTAACTACATCCGTTATATTAGGTACTGTTGCGTCATCG
>NW_013708201.1:0-456 GCF_000517525.1 Limulus polyphemus | reverse complement strand
TATATATATTATGTATTAAAAAGGGTTTATTTATGTAAATACCTATAAGATATGCTGCAGGATGAATCAGCACTGGATTATATGGGACTGTTTGTAATACGTAAGACTCTAGCATAACAAATGAAGCAAAGTATACACCAGTGCACGTGATGAACGTTGAACATAAATGGAGATGGCCCTGATAGGTGTATTGTAATAATAACAATGACTTTAAGTTATAACAACACCCTCATTTATGTGATATTCAAAATTTAACAGTGTAACAAAACACCAGTGCAGGGGGAGGGAGGAGGAAGAGGTGGAATATCAAACCCGACCCTCCCACATCCCGATAAAGTCGTTGCTTGTGTTTGCCCCCTCTATTGTTCGCTTTCAGTGGTTTACTTGTCTAAAACTTGCGTACATGATGATAGCCAGTTTGTAAGTAAAGAATATGAGAATAATTAAATATTTATA
>NW_013708200.1:0-456 GCF_000517525.1 Limulus polyphemus | reverse complement strand
TTGATGTATGGATAGCAAGTAGACTACTCTTTGATTATGACTTAGAATACAGTTTAACATATTGATGTATGGATAGCAAGTAGACTACTATTTGATTATGACTTAGAACATAGTTTAACGTATTGATGTATGGATAGCAAGTAGACTACTCTTTGATTATGACTTAGAATACAGTTTAACGTATTGATGTATGGATAGCAAGTAGACTACTCTTTGATTATGACTTAGAATACAGTTTAACGTATTGATGTATGGATAGCAAGTAGACTACTCTTTGATTATAACTTAGAATACAGTTTAACATATTGATGTATGGATAGCAAGTAGACTACTCTTTGATTATGACTTAGAATACAGTTTAACGTATGGAGGTATGGATAGCAAGTAGACTACTCTTTGATTATGACTTAGAATACAGTTTAACGTATTGATGTATGGATAGCAAGTAGACTACTA
>NW_013708199.1:0-456 GCF_000517525.1 Limulus polyphemus | reverse complement strand
CAAATAGGGACTTTATATTTAGAATTTATGCAATCTACTCCAAACTGAGAATAGCTAAAAAAAAACGATGATGTTGTGTAAGTAAGTTAGATTTTCAAAGAAAATTGGAATATTTTCAATTGCATAAATATTAAACCCTTTGTTATGGCAACCATATATCAGTTCAGGTGCAAATTATTAGCTTGAAAGGTCACAAAATTAGTGTAATGGTCTCTGTATGTGTGTAATCCAAGTGGCTTAACTCGACTTCAGAGTAAATGCATTGTTTCAAGTCGCTGGGAAGCTTATCAAGATTAAATTGATAATTGATGGTGCAAAGTACAGGCGAATCCTAGTGGATAACTTGCTTGAGTCAGCCAAGAATCTAAAATTGTGTCGAAAATTCACATTTTCAGCAGGACAGTGACTTTAAATACAAGACCAAAGCCACACTGGAGTGGTTCAAAAGAATAAAGT
>NW_013708198.1:0-456 GCF_000517525.1 Limulus polyphemus | reverse complement strand
GGTATGAAGGTAGCTGAAATGAGTTTAGTAGTGGTATCAAGGTAGCAAGAAATGAGTTTAGTATGGTATGAAGGTAGCTAGAAATGAGTTTAGTATGGCATGAAGGTAGCTAGAAATGAGTTTAGAATGATATGAAGGTAGCTAGAAATGAGTTTAGTGTGGTATCAAGGTAGCTAGAAATGAGTTTAGTGTGGTATGAAGGTAGCTAGAAATGAGTTTAGTATGGTATGAAGGTAGCTAGAAATGAGTTTAGTATGGTATCAAGGTAGCTAGAAATGAGTTTAGAATGGTATCAAGGTAACTAGAAATGAGTTTAGAATGGTATCAAGGTAGCTAGAAATGAGTTTAGAATGGTATCAAGGTAGCTAGAAATGAGTTTAGAATGGTATGAAGGTAGCTATAAATGAGTTTAGTGTGGTATCAAGGTAGCTATAAATGAGTTTAGTATTCTATCAA
>NW_013708197.1:0-456 GCF_000517525.1 Limulus polyphemus | reverse complement strand
AAGTTCAAAAACAAACAAACATATGATTATACTTGGAGCGCTCTCCAGATATATTAGGGTTAAAAGGCGGCAGGTTAGTGTATAGAAAATAACCAGCATTTCTTAATAAAGAAAATGGAAACCAATCATTCGCAAAAAATATATTACATCATATCGTATCCAGAGAAAGAATAAAAACCGTTATATATACAGATCTCTTCATAAATGTTTTATAATTGATTTATGTCATGGCGTTCAATGATTATCTTTAGGACCATATAAACACAAGCATACAAACATTTTCTGCTTAAATAGTTGTTTAGTGTTCATTATTCGTTCCTTAAAAGGGCATTTCCGAGAACATATTTTTTAAAACTTTATCATTGAATTCGTTTATAATTTGTTTTTGCGTGCAGATAATACCAAACCAGTTTAAATTTAAGAAAATAGATTTATTCTGGTTTGGTTGTTCAGCAG
>NW_013708196.1:0-456 GCF_000517525.1 Limulus polyphemus | reverse complement strand
TCTAATAATACTGAACAGTTCAGTTGTTACTCAGTCACAGCCACCATCATCATCTAATAATACTGAATGTTCAGTTGTTACTCAGTCACAGCCATCATCATCTAATAATACTGAATGTTCAGTTGTTACTCAGTACATATATCATTAATATATGTACTGAAATTGATATACTTAATGGCCTTCACTTTTCAGATATAATGAATAATTCACAAGTACGCAAGAATGATAATCTGATATTTATGTCTGTTTATCTTATTTTTCTATTGTAAGCATGTATAATAAAATGTGCATATATGACTTCTTTTTTAATTTCCAAAATATTATGAGTTTGAACAAGGTTAAGGGCCTCCACAAGTCTAAATCTGGCCCTGTCCCCCTTACGTTTCTACAGCACACAGTTTGGGAATCCCTGCTTTAACCCTTTCAGCACGAGCTCAGTCCCTGGGACCGACCTCA
>NW_013708195.1:0-456 GCF_000517525.1 Limulus polyphemus | reverse complement strand
AAACCACCAATTTATTAACGTAGAGTGGCACTATGTTACGTACCTTGTAACATAAGGTTAACAAACCACCAGGTTAATTACGTAGAATATCACCATGTTACGTGCCTTGTATCATAAGGTTAACAAACCACCAGTTTACTAAAGTAGAGTGGCACTATGTTACGTATCTTGTATCATAAGGTTAACAAACCACCAGGTTAATTACTTAGAATATCACTATGTTAGGTACCTTGTATCATAAGGTTAACAAACCACCAGGTTAATTACGTAGAATATCACCATGTTACGTGCCTTGTATCATAAGGTTAACAAACCACCAGTTTACTAAAGTAGAGTGGCACTATGTTACGTATCTTGTATCATAAGGTTAACAAACCACCAGGTTAATTACGTAGAATATCACTATGTTAGGTACCTTGTATCATAAGGTTAACAAACCACCAGGTTAATTACGTA
>NW_013708194.1:0-456 GCF_000517525.1 Limulus polyphemus | reverse complement strand
TACTAACCTCACCTGGACACATTTATACAAGTAACCATACTAACCTCACCTGGACACATTTATACAGGTAACCATGCTAACCTCACCTGGACACATTTATACATGTAACCATACTAACCTCACCTGGACACATGTATACAAGTAACCATACTAACCTCACCTGGACACATTTATACATGTAACCATACTAACCTCACCTGGACACATGTATACAAGTAACCATACTAACCTCACCTGGACACATTTATACAGGTAACCATACTAACCTCACCTGGACACATTTATATAAGTAAACACACTAACCTCACCTGGACACATTTATACAAGTAACCATACTAACCTCACCTGAACACATTTATACATGTAACCATACTAACCTCACCTGAACACATTTATACATGTGACATTACTAGCCACACCTGGACATATATGTACGTATGTAACATTACTAACCAC
>NW_013708193.1:0-456 GCF_000517525.1 Limulus polyphemus | reverse complement strand
TAAAGGAAGTTTACCCAACAATCACCACCGAGTTTGTTATGTTATTAAAGGAAAGTTTACCTAACAATCATCACCTAGTTTGTTATGTTATTAAAGGAAAGTTTACCTAACAATTACCACCGAGTTTATTATGTTATTAAAGGAAAGTTTGCCTAACAATCATCACCGAGTTTATGTTATTAAAGGAAAGTTTACCTGACAATTACCACCGAGTTTGTTATGTTATTAATGGAAAGTTTACCTGACAATCACCACCTAGTTTATTATGTTATTAATGAAAAGTTTACCCAACAATCATCACCGAGTTTGTTATGTTATTAAAGGAAAGTTTACCTAACAATGACCACCGAGTTTGTTATGTTATTAAAGGAAAGTTTACCTAACAATGACCACCGAGTTTGTTATGTTATTAAAGGAAAGTTTACCTAACAGTCACCACCTAGTTTGCTTTGTCTT
>NW_013708192.1:0-456 GCF_000517525.1 Limulus polyphemus | reverse complement strand
TTTTTTTGTGCTCGGGATTGTTTAGCTATACCATGTCACCTCGATAAAATCCAGTCTTATCAACATTAAAACCACAGGATTTTCTCATTTCATTAGTGATGATAGTGTGTTGTGGGTAGTTTTATGTACTGCTGTACGATAGCTCATTAGTAACAGCAAAAACTTGATCCCACGTTTTCTGATGTTCATCTATATACATGACTATTTGATTTAACAGCGTGTGGTTGCATCTCTCCAGTAAACTGTGAGAAAATGAATGAAGGACTATTGTCCTGATAATTTTTTTTTAAATCACAAAAATCCGATACATTTCCGAAAAAAGTATGATTAAAAGTTCCTTCTCTGATGTGAGTAAAGTTCCATGAGCATAAATGCTAAGACAATTTGGTAACGGTTTTTTTTTTGCAAGAGTTTTTTTCTTCCTGGTTAGGAACACCATATGCTTCTGTCAATAAG
>NW_013708191.1:0-456 GCF_000517525.1 Limulus polyphemus | reverse complement strand
GTTTCTGTATTATTACACTAACTATAAAATCAATCATGGTCTTCTTTATGATTTTCTGTATTATTACACTAATTATAAAACCAATCACGGTCGTCTATGGGGTTTTCTGTATTATTACACTAACTATAAAATCAATCATGATCTTCTCTAAGGGTTTCTGTAGTATTACACTAATTATAAAACCAATCACGGTCTTCTATGGATTTTCTGTATTATTACACTAACTATAAAATCAATCATGGTCTTCTTTGGGATTTTCTGTATTATTACACTAATTATAAAATCAATCATGATCTTCTCTGAGGTTTTCTGTATTATTACACTAACTATAAAATCAATCATGGTCTTCTTTATGATTTTCTGTATTATTACACTAATTATAAAACCAATCACGGTCTTCTTTGGATTTTCTGTATTATTACACTAACTATAAAATCAATCATGGTCTTCTTTGGG
>NW_013708190.1:0-456 GCF_000517525.1 Limulus polyphemus | reverse complement strand
CCCACTGGTCGTTACGTCACCTAAAGCATCCACATAACGTAAACATACTCTTAGCAGGCCAACTTTAGAGACCACACTGGTCGTTACGTCACCTGAAAGCATCCACATAACGTAAACATACTCTTAGCAGGCCAACTTTAGAGAACCCACTGGGCGTTACGTCACCTAAAGCATACACATAACGTAAACATACTCTTAGCAGGCCAACTTTAGAGAACCCACTGGTCGTTACGTCACCTAAAGCATCCACATAACGTAAACATACTCTTAGCAGGCCAATTTTAGAGAACCCACTGGTCGTTACGTCAATATATTTCATTTGTCAACAATTGTCAAAGAAGAATAAAAATTGACAACAAAAGTATGTAGATACGCTCCGTATAAAGCCCTAGAAAAAACAGTATTTTAGATTCTCTACATAAATGTAATATTTCTATAATTTTCTAACACTATTCA
>NW_013708189.1:0-456 GCF_000517525.1 Limulus polyphemus | reverse complement strand
TAAAGATATGACCGACCTTTATACACCTGAACAATAGTGGAGCTTGAGGTTAAATAAAGATATGACCGACCTTTATATACCAGAACGATAGTGGAGCTTGAGGTTAAATAAAGATATGAGCGACCTTTATACACCAGAACAATAGTCGAGCTTGAGGTTAAATAAAGATATGACCGACCTTTATACACCAGAACAATAGTCGAGATTCGATTTAACCTCAAGATCGACTATTGTTCTGGTGTATAAAGGTCGGTCATATCTTCATTTAACCGATATGACCGACCTTTATACACCAGAACAATAGTCGAGCTTGAGGTTAAATAAAGATATGAGCGACCTTTATACACCAGAACAATAGTCGAGCTTGAGGTTAAATAAAGATATGACCGACCTTTATACACCAGAACAATAGTCGAGCTTGAGGTTAAATGAAGATATGACCCACCTTTATACACC
>NW_013708188.1:0-456 GCF_000517525.1 Limulus polyphemus | reverse complement strand
GCGACGAACGTTCATAAAAAAAGTTGAGAAGATACGTCCAAATCGAACGAAGTAGTGGTACAAAACGAAAAAACCTTCCATAACTCCCTTAAAATGAACAGTTGGAGGGTGAGACTCTGCATATAACTGTGTAACGACATAGTATACCTACATACCAAATTTGGTAAAGAACCATCTATTCAAGACCCTCTGGTAACAAGAAATCTAGAAATAATGAGTAACCAAAATCTTCTCTGCAGTACACATACGCTCTTAGGGAAGCCAATAAATGAGTAACCAAAAACGAACACAAAGATCGTAAAACTAATACTAGAAAGTTAGAATTTTGTAAACAAATGTGCAAAGTTCCCACGAACCATCCATATAAACATTAGAAAGATTCGTCTAAATGTGAAGAAGTATTGGTACAAAAAGCAAAACCTCCCTAAACTCCTTTAAAACAAAGAGTAGGAAGGT
>NW_013708187.1:0-456 GCF_000517525.1 Limulus polyphemus | reverse complement strand
AGATATGTAGTTAGCCCTACATAAAGTATTTATTAATAGATATCTTCCATTCTCTTTGGTTATGTTTACAAATAAATTCTGCCAGTTTTCAAAGCATTTAGCTTACCACAATAACCTAATGCTTGAGCTGCCTTGCTGAGTTAACTAGATGGTTAACCTTAATCAGAACTTTATATATTGATTTATCCTACTAACAGTAGTTTAATTCACACCTCTATGGTGGCTGAGTATTAAAAAGGACTGAACAAACAGTTCTGTTTAAGAGGATTAAACAAACAGTTCTAGTTCTCAAATTACTTCTTCTTTTTAAATGTCCAGTTATTCAAAATTACCAAAAGATTACTTGCATAACACAAAAACCATTCATTTAGTACAACGCAAAAGCCTAAACATCAGTATGTTGGACCAAACCAAACGATTTTTCAAAGAACATATTGTTGCGTCATCGAGATCACG
>NW_013708186.1:0-456 GCF_000517525.1 Limulus polyphemus | reverse complement strand
GCTAGCTGTGTTATGGTGACCTTTTGTGAGAGATGACGCTAGTTTTGTCTTGGTGACCCTGTGTGAGAGATGACGCTAGCTGTGTCATGGTGACCCTGTGTGAGAGATGACGCTAGCTGTGTCTTGGTGACCCTGTGTGACAGATGACTCTAGCTGTGTCATGGTGACCCTGTGTGAGAGATGAAGCTAGCTGTGTCTTGGTGACCCACTGTGAGAGATGACGCTAGCTGTGTCATTTTGACCCACTGTGAGAGATGACGCTAGCTGTGTTATGGTGACCCTGTGTGAGAGATGACGCTAGCTGTGTCTTGGTGACCCTCTGTGAGAGATGATGATATCTGTGTCTTGGTGACCCTGTGTGAGAGATGACGCTAGCTGTGTTATGGTGACCCTTTGTGAGAGATGACGCTAGTTTTGTCTTGGTGACCCTGTGTGAGAGATGACGCTAGCTGTGTC
>NW_013708185.1:0-456 GCF_000517525.1 Limulus polyphemus | reverse complement strand
CAAAAGTAAATTATTTCTTATTTTTGTTAATCTTGTTTCAGAAGTACGAATACTGTGATAACTGGTATCATGTATATAGCATGCCAACCTCACTCACTAATGGAGTTCTCCATAAACTCGACAACTTGCTTTGTACAACCTTTTGGTAAGCAAACAATGAATCTAATGACTTTTTAAGTTGATTCACAACTTTAATAATGCTACTTTTTATTTGTTCTCGGACCTGTTAGTTTTCTTAAAGATTACACTAATTTTGTTGGACATTCCGCCAAAGTTGATTAATACTTTAATAAATACTATTTTAATCTTGGACATATTGTTCCTTAAGTTTGCTGCAGATGTTCGGGTAAGTTTATTAGCGGCATTTCTATAAATGTTATCTGTTCTTCTTTATATAATATACTCTCTGGAGCTGGCATCACCAGTTCCGCCACCATTTTCACACTTATTTACCTA
>NW_013708184.1:0-456 GCF_000517525.1 Limulus polyphemus | reverse complement strand
AATTGTCCACCTTCATATATATTCGGACCGCGCGTGGCCAAAGAATTAGCGTGCCGGACAATAAATCTGTGGGTATATCGTTCGAGTCCTGTTTTCGCCTATAGATTAAATTAATTGCGCCCCACAATTTGGGGCTGCGGGTGTGTCATAAGGGTAACGATCAAATCCCACTATATGGTCAAAGAAGAGATTAAAATTAGTGGCTGCTAGTACAGATAGCCCTTGAGTAATATTACACGAATGTTTAACAAAACAAACAAACAATCATATATTGTTTAATATAAATAACAAACATGTCAAAGTCACCTTTATATCTTTCTAAGAGGGATCTGCACTTACACAGCCAAAATCAAACCATATTGATTTGTGAGCTTAATTTCTCATTCCATGACCTGTTTAACGTAAACAGTAAACTTGTCTGAATGATACTTTCACATTTTTTTGCGGTACTCTGTG
>NW_013708183.1:0-456 GCF_000517525.1 Limulus polyphemus | reverse complement strand
GGTGTAGTCTGGCTGGTTAGTTTGTGGAAGAGTAGCATGGGGTTAGAGGTGTAGTCTGGCTGGTTAGTTTGTGGAAGAGTAGCATGGGGTTAGAGGTGTAGTCTGGCTGGTTAGTTTGTGGAAGAGTAGCATGGTGTTAGAAGTGTAGTCTGGCTGGTTAGTTTGTGGAAGAGTAGCATGGGGTTAAAGGTGTAGTCTGGCTGGTTAGTTTGTGGAAGAGTAGCATGGGGTTAGAGGTGTAGTCTGGCGTTATAAGATTTTAATGATAGCAAGCTACAGTGACTTTCTTTCTACATGAATATAAAACGTGCTTTGAAATTCTTCTAGCTATATAAATGTTTAAAATTACTGTTCACTTTTAAAAAGACGGTGTAATTTTAAATTTAATCAAATGATGAAACTGATAGAAGTTCATTCAAAAATATAGCCACGAAGAAGTATAAATCTTGTGTTATA
>NW_013708182.1:0-456 GCF_000517525.1 Limulus polyphemus | reverse complement strand
GTAGTAATTGATATGATATATAAACACACATTAGAATGCTATATGGGTTGTAGTAACTGATATAATACATGGATACACATCAGAATGTGGACATACATTAAAATGTTATATGTGATGCAGTAATTGATATGATACCCGGATATACATTAAAATGTTATAGGTGATGTAGTAATTGATGTAATACATGGGCATACATTATAATGTTATATGTGTTCTAGTAATTTCTATAATACATGGACATACATTAGAATGCTATATGTGATGTAGTAATTAGTATAATACACGGACATACATTAGAATGTTATATAAGTTATAGTAATTGATATCATACATTGACATACCTTACAATGTTATATCTGTTCTATTAATTGATATAATACATGAACATTTATTACAATTTTATATGTAATGTAGTAATTGATTTAATAGATGGACACGAATAAGAATGTTGTATGT
>NW_013708181.1:0-456 GCF_000517525.1 Limulus polyphemus | reverse complement strand
GTCTAATGGTGCAAATAAAAACAAAAGTAGTAATAAAATCACATTAAGCCTAATACTGCTATCCTGTAGCGAATATAATTAATTAGCGAAATTAGTTTCAGTTACCTAATGAATTCCTAATAATGATAGTATACATTGACTGATATTGATTCAGGATATAAAGTATTTTATTATAATTTATATTATAGAAATAATGTATATCAATTTATCTTTACACAATCACAAGATTTATGTGATTAATGGAATTTTTAAATTCATTCCCTGTACCTTTTTTTTATCTTTCATAGGGATTCTTGTGACTATACTTTTCCCTGAAACCCATCATACACAACCATTAATATCAACTAGTATTAAGGGAGACAAAGAACAGATTCGTTACGGAGCTGTTAAATATCAGAAGTGAATTTCTGATCATTTGTCACGTCTCTGTTTGAATTATATCTATTAATAGTGTTT
>NW_013708180.1:0-456 GCF_000517525.1 Limulus polyphemus | reverse complement strand
ATTATCATACAAAACAGTTCTTTAACACTAAGGATCCATTATCATACAAAACAGTTCTTCAACTCCGAGGATCCATTATCATACAAAACAAAACAGTTCTTCAACTCTGAGGATCCATTATCATGCAAAACAGTTCTTCAACTCTGAGGATCCATTATCATACAAAACAGAACAGTTCTTCAACTCTGAGGATCCTTTATCATACAAACAAAACAGTTCTTCAGCTCTGAGGATCCATTATCATACAAAACAAAACAGTTCTTCAGCTCTGAGGATCCATTATCATACAAAACAAAACAGTTCTTCAACTCTGAGAATCCATTATCATATGCAAAACAATTTATCATCCAGAGAGGCCATTATGATGCGCAAAACAGTTCTTCAATTTCAAGGCTAATTCTCATAAACAAAAACAGTTAATTTAGCCTGAGGACCCATTCTCACGTACAAAAACAG
>NW_013708179.1:0-456 GCF_000517525.1 Limulus polyphemus | reverse complement strand
TAAATTGTATGTAATGTTTATATGCAGTCATTCTTGATATACAAAATAAGGGTAATTTAGATTTATTTAGTATTTTTGTGTGGTGATTACAAGGTCAGTGAAATGGACTGAGCTTGTATACAT
Organism: Limulus polyphemus; assembly: GCF_000517525.1. Taxonomy (NCBI): domain Eukaryota; kingdom Metazoa; phylum Arthropoda; class Merostomata; order Xiphosura; family Limulidae; genus Limulus; species Limulus polyphemus. Next base: position 333 of record NW_013708179.1, on the reverse strand, counting down.
TGTAAGAGAATCTTAACATGTAGATCACCTTGCACTCAGACTAGTCAGACTGGCTCTGTAAGTTCACAAACTAATCTTTATTATAAATACATAATTAAAAATCTAATATTTTGTGTACAAAAAGACTTATAATGTTTACTAAGAACTCTCCAAGTTTTGTGAATAACACTTACTACTTTAAAAGTTATAATATGTATGATTTCACAGTTACATGGTGGTTATATATTCGGTCATAATGACCAAGCCATGTTTGAAGAGTTAATGGAAAATAAAGAAGTTCAGTCTACTTAAAATATTTGGGGATGTTAACCCTAACAGTTTCATAAATGTTTT
>NW_013708178.1:0-457 GCF_000517525.1 Limulus polyphemus | reverse complement strand
TTTTTTTACCCAGTAATGAAATGTCTGGAACTGTAACCTTCTTAACAGTAGTAATACAGTTTAATCCTTAATTTTTGAATAGTTAATTTCAGTAGTTAGAACTAGTTTTATATCCATTGATGAACTCTCTCTGAACCAAAACTTCTTAAGGTTGAAAGAAATATTGAGTATATTTAGACAAAAAAATGTTTATCTATTGAACTACATTATTGTAGTTTGAACTTACTTTGAGTGCAGCATTAATACACCCACAAAAAAGGCAGTTGTAACTGAAGAACACTATTAATGGTGTAATTTATCTGTCTTTTGTGTTTATGCATAAGTATGTGTATATATATATGTACCTATTGAGAAGGTGGAGAGGCTGGGAAATTACTCCTGGGATGATGGTTCAGAAGGGGGCTGTGGAGAGGCAAAATGTGTATATATATATATATATATATATATATATATATGT
>NW_013708177.1:0-457 GCF_000517525.1 Limulus polyphemus | reverse complement strand
ATTAACAACATAATTTCCATCAAATGCCCTTGAGTAGAAACAAAACATGACTTTATATCTCGTGCAGTACCCCATAACTGCATCGCGAATGGGTGGCTTATAAGCAAGTGCTTTTTATCTCCTTTTTGGAGATATACAATATACAATAAGTCATGTTTTAAATCAGTTTATAGTGAAACAAGTTGTTGGTGTTCACAGTCAACAGTCGCGAAGGATTGTCATGCATATTTTTTTTTATTTCCACGTAAAATTGTGAAATGTGCTTTATTGAGTAAGAAGCAAAGCAATGGTGGGCTTAAAAAACAAAACTATTATAAATGAGGCCACGAACCGACTCCTTCCACTATTTTCGACGCTGAGAAACCCATGTTACTAGAAAGTGCCAACACTTCATACATCCTTGCCTTTATCAGAATGTGTCAACACTTCATACATCCTTGTCTTCATCAGTGTGTGG
>NW_013708176.1:0-457 GCF_000517525.1 Limulus polyphemus | reverse complement strand
CATCTTGGTTCTCTACAGGATATAATGGTAGTAGATTTACTTCAACTTCACTATCCATCTTTTTATCTTGGTTCTCTACAGGATATAATGGTAGTAGATTTACTTCAACTTCACTATCTATCTTTTCATCTTGGTTCTCTACAGGTTATAATTGTAACTTTACTTCAACTTCTCTATCCATCTTGGTTCTCTACAGGATATAATTGTAATTTTACCTCAACTTCTCTATCCATCTTGGTTCTCTACAGGATATAATGGTAGTATATTTACTTAAACTTCACTATCCATATTGGTTCTCTAAAGGATATAATTGTAATTTTATTTTAACTTCTCTATCCATCTTGGTTCTCTACAGGATATAATTGTAATTTTACTTCAACTTCTCTATCCATCTTGGTTCTCTACAGGATATAATTGTGATTTTACTTCAACTTCTCTATCCATCTTGGTTCTCTAC
>NW_013708175.1:0-457 GCF_000517525.1 Limulus polyphemus | reverse complement strand
AGCAAAACGTTCTTAACAAAGAGTACAATGTATAAAAGCCTAAATTTGATAATGTAGAGAGTATAACTTTATTATATTATTTAGCAGAGAAATTATTTTCAATTGAAATTGACTAACGCGGAAAAACAATATTTTTGAGTAGCATTCAAATAATTTCTACGTTTAAATTTGTTTACTTTTAGCGTTAAAATGTATATTTTCATGTCATCGTTACTCTTCCTTTCATACATATAATTCTGTAATACAGAAGAAATGTTGCAAAGTAGGGATAGCGCAGTTAACACCGAATACTAGATACAAGTTTTACCGATACAATTCTATGTTTAATTAGGTACGTTCTATACAATATAGATTGTCATATGTATTACTGTTTTTCTATATATTTTGAAACTATAAAGTACTAGCAGAATGGAAGTTCGACCCTTGGTAGCAGTTGGTGGATGTTTCCTGATTTACC
>NW_013708174.1:0-457 GCF_000517525.1 Limulus polyphemus | reverse complement strand
CTTTTAGATACAACAGGTTTTATACCATTCTGTACACTTTTAGATACAACATGTTTTATACCATTCTGTATGCTTTTAGATACAACAACATGTTTTATACCATTGTGTATGCTTTTACATACAACAACAGGTTTTATACCATTCTGTACGCTTTTACATACAACAACAGGTTTTATACCATTCTATACGCTTTTACATACAACAACAGGTTTTATACCATTCTGTACGCTTTTACATACAACAACAGGTTTTATACCATTCTGTACACTTTTAGATACAACAGGTTTTATACCATTCTGTACACTTTTAGATACAACATGTTTTATACCATTCTGTATGCTTTTAGATACAACAACATGTTTTATACCATTCTGTACGATTTTAGATACAACAACAGGTTTTATACCATTCTGTACACTTTTACATACAACAACAGGTTTTATACCATTCTGTACGA
>NW_013708173.1:0-457 GCF_000517525.1 Limulus polyphemus | reverse complement strand
CGTCTACTATTGTTTGTTTTGACATCAAATGTCTACCATTGTTTTGTTTTGTACATCAAATGTCTACCATTGTTTTGTTTTGGTTTGATGGCAAAACAAAACAATGGTAGACATTTGATGTAAAACAAAACAATGGTAGACATTTGATGTCAAAACAAAACAATGGTAGACAGAGACAAAAAGTATGTAGTTTCTGTTTCGCATCAAATGCATAATATTTTTATATTTTCAGACACAAAATGCAGAGTTTATGTTTGTCGTTTAAAAGTCTACTATTGTTTTTTGAAACAAATTGTGTAGTTTATGTTTGACATTTAAAAGTCTATTATAAGCATGAAATAAGGTAACTTAGTGAAATTGTCGTAAATCCTAAAACGAAGAAAATCAACACCAGCGAAAATACAACAATATAAACCAAATGTTTCCTTACAATACCTTTCTACAAACTCTCGAGAAC
>NW_013708172.1:0-457 GCF_000517525.1 Limulus polyphemus | reverse complement strand
TATGTTATCAAGAACTGTAAACAAAGGCCTGTATTTAACAACAACTCTTCTCAAACATGTTACCAAGTACTGTAAACAAAGGCCTGTATGGAACAACAACTCTTCCCAAACATATTAACAAGTACTGTAAACAAAAGACCTGTATGGAACAACAACTCTTCCCAAACATATTAACAAGTACTGTAAACAAAAGACCTGTATGGAACAACAACTCTTCCCAAACATATTACCAAGAACTGTATGGAACAACAACTCTTCCCAAACATATTACCAAGTACTGTAAACAAAGGCCTGCATGGAACAACAACTCTTCTCAAACATATTACCAAGAACTGTAAACAAAAGACCTGTAAGGAACAACAACTCTTCTCAAACATGTTACCAAGAACTGTTAACAAATGCCTGTAAGGAACAACAACTCTTCTCAAACATATTACCAAGAACTGTAAACAAAGGC
>NW_013708171.1:0-457 GCF_000517525.1 Limulus polyphemus | reverse complement strand
AAGAATACCTTATTCCTATTATCCCATAACGTGTTCAAGATAAGAATACCTTATTCCTATTATCCTATAACCTGTTGAAGGATTAAGATACGTTAATGAGCCAGAAGCTGAGTATCAGTAGGTCACTCAAGCCAGAAGCTAAGTATCAGTAAGTCACCCAAGCCAGAAGCTGAGTATCAGTAGGTCACTCAAGCCAGAAGCTAAGTATCAGTAAGTCACCCAAGCCAGAAGCTGAGTATCAGTAAGTCACCCAAGCCAGAAGCTGAGTATCAGTAAGTCACCCAAGCCAGAAGCTGAGTAGCAGTAGGTCACTCATGCCAGAAGTTGAGTATCAGTAGGTCATTCAAGCCAAAAGCTGAGTATCAGTAAGTCACCCAAGCCAGAAGCTGAGTATCAGTAAGTCACCCAAGCCAGAAGCTGAGTATCAGTAGGTCACTCATGCCAGAAGTTGAATATC
>NW_013708170.1:0-457 GCF_000517525.1 Limulus polyphemus | reverse complement strand
CTGTTTCTCTTGTTGTTACCAGTTTAGTTTGATTAAGTTATTATTTAATACTGTTTCTTGTTGTTATCAGTTTAGTCTGAATAAGTTATTACTTAATACTGTTTCTTGTTGTTATCAGTTTAGTTTGAATAAGTTATTATTTAATACTGTTTGTTGTTGTTATCAGTTTAGTTTGAATAAGTTATTATTTAATACTGTTTCTCTTGTTGTTATCAGTTTAGTCTGAATAAGTTATTATTTAATACTGTTTCTTGTTGTTATCAGTTTAGTTTGAATAAGTTATTATTTAATACTGTTTCTTGTTGTTATCAGTTTAGTCTGAATAAGTTATTATTTAATACTGTTTGTTGTTGTTATCAGTTTAGTTTGAATAAGTTATTATTTAATACTGTTTCTCTTGTTGTTATCAGTTTAGTCTGAATAAGTTATTATTTAATACTGTTTCTTGTTGTTATCA
>NW_013708169.1:0-457 GCF_000517525.1 Limulus polyphemus | reverse complement strand
GTCTTCTTTAAAAGTACATATCTAACTAACAACTTATGTAGTCTTCTTTAAAGGTACATATCTAACTATCAACTTATGTAGTCTTCTTGAAAAATATATATCTAGCTATCAACTTATGTAGTCTTCTTTAAAAGTACATATCTAGCTATCAACTTATGTAGTCTTCTTTAAAAGTACATATCTAGCTATCAACTTATGTAGTCTTCTTTAAAAGTACATACCTAACTATCAACTTATGTAGTCTTCTTTAAAAGTACATATCTAACTATCAACTTATGTCGTCTTCTTTAAAAGTACATATCTAACAATCAACTTATTTAGTCTTCTTTAAAAGTACATATCTAACAATCAACTTATGTAGTCTTCTTTAAAAGTACATATCTAACAATCAACTTATGTAGTCTTCTTCAAAAGTACATATCTAACTATCAACTTATGTCGTCTTCTTTAAAAGTAC
>NW_013708168.1:0-457 GCF_000517525.1 Limulus polyphemus | reverse complement strand
ATAGTTGATGTTCAGAAATAACAGGTAGCGTTCAAAGAATCAGTAAATAAAGTAGTGTTAACAATGTCTCGTGAGATAGTTGATGCCAGAAATAACAGGTAGCGTTCAAAGAATCAGTAAATAAAGTAGTGTTAACAATGTCTCGTGAGATAGTTGATGCCAGAAATAACAGGTAGCATTCAAAGAATCAGTAAATATACCTAGTGTTAACAATGTCTCATGAGATAGTTGATGTCAGAAATAACAGGTAGCGTTCAAAGAATCAGTAAATATACCTAGTGTTAACAATGTCTCGTGAGACATTTTTCATGGTCTAATTTATAACTGTAGTGTTAATAACAGTCATGGCCTTACTTATATATGTAGTGTTAATAACGGTCATGGTCTAATTTATATCTTTGGTGTTAATAAGGGTCATGGATTAATTTATATCTGTAGTATAAATAACGGTCATGGG
>NW_013708167.1:0-457 GCF_000517525.1 Limulus polyphemus | reverse complement strand
ATATATATATAACATACTATGTGCAATTTTACCTCTGGAGATATAATAAAAGGACTAGCACTAGCAGAGATGCAATTTTTGTGGTACATGTAGGAGCTAATGATGTAGGGAAAGGTAGGTCGGAGGAGCTAATTAATAAGAACAAGGAATTGATAAAGGCATTTAAAGAAAGAGGACATAATTTTTGTCAGGGATACTGCCCAGAATTACCTTTGAGGATGAAGTTATAAGTTGATCACTAGCACTAAACTCTAGGCTTAGGTTAGTGTCTAATGATGAGCAGATTGGCTGGTTGGACTTTGGGGCCAGTTTAGTGGAAGAAGGGAGCTTTTTGGAATGGATGGTTTACATTTTAATATGGTAGGGGCTGGCTTGTTTGCTATGGCTATTAACTCGGCTGTAAGGGAAGTTATAAACTAGGACTAGACAGTGGTGAGTGCCGGGAAAAACTAAATGC
>NW_013708166.1:0-457 GCF_000517525.1 Limulus polyphemus | reverse complement strand
AAAATAAGAAACTTTATTGCATTAGAAACAAATTTTCAAATATAAGGAATAAAAACCTTTATTGCATTAGAAACAAACTTTCAAAACTAAGAAATTAAACAATTTTATTGCATTAGAAACAAACTTTGAAATATAAGAAGTAAAAAACTAGAAACAAACTTTCAAATATAAGAAGTAAAAAACTTTATTGCATGAGAAACAAACTTTTAAATATAAGAAATAACAAAAATCTTTATTGCATTAGAAACAACCTTTCAAATATCAGAAATAAAAAATCTTTATTGCATTAGAAACAACCTTTCAAATATCAGAAATAAAAAACTTTATTGCATTAGAATCAAATTTTCAAATATAAGAAATAAAAAACCTTTATTGCATTAGAAACAAATTTTCGAATATATGAAATTAAACAACTTTATTGCATTAGAAACAACCTTTCAAATATCAGAAATAAAAT
>NW_013708165.1:0-457 GCF_000517525.1 Limulus polyphemus | reverse complement strand
AGAGATGGAGAGAGAGAGACAAGCCGATTAGACCATGCACGTGCGCCCGACCCTGCAGCTGGCCCCGGTGTCTCTGAGAACGTTGTCACTCGTGGAATCTCTAAGCTTGCTGAATTGGGCTTGACAAGGTCATTTTTGGAGTCAGGTTTTTCAAGGAGTTTGAGAAAGACGAGTAAACTAACTACGTGATTGATCTTACCCTCCTCCACAGAGCTTTACAAACATTTAACAAAAATATTACTGCTTGAAAAACTCGCAAATAATTACACTAAACATTTAAATAAAATCTATGAATTAATTAGATATAAATACAAATACCAGGTTTTGAAACTTAAAAACACCAAAAAACAAACAAACAAGAAACAGTTAAAACCTAAAAACAACAACACACAAGAAACAGTTAAAACTTAAAAACGACAACACACAAGAAACAGTTAAAACCTAAAAACGACAAAAA
>NW_013708164.1:0-457 GCF_000517525.1 Limulus polyphemus | reverse complement strand
ATATGTGTCTATGTTGATACCAGATGAAAGTTATATATGTGTCTATGTTGCTACCAGATGAAAGACATGTGTCTATGTTGCTACCTGATGAAAGACATGTGTCTATGTTGCTACCAGATGAAAGACATGTGTATATGTTGCTACCAGATGAAAGTTATATATGTGTCTATGTTGCTACCAGATGAAAGTTATATATGTGTCTATGCTGCAACCAGATGAAAGTTATATATGTGTATATGTTGCTACCAGATGAAAGTTATATATGTGTATATGCTGCTACCAAATGAAAGTTATATATGTGTATATGTTGCTACCAGATGAAAGTTATATACGTGTCTATGTTGCTACCAGATGAAAGTTATGTGTGTATATGTTGCTACCAGATGAAAGTTATATATGTGTCTATGCTGCAACCAGATGAAAGACATGTGTCTATGCTGCTACCAGATGAAAGTTA
>NW_013708163.1:0-457 GCF_000517525.1 Limulus polyphemus | reverse complement strand
ACTTACAACATACAACCACTTAAAACTGTAACATTTCCAGTGCTATCACAACATCTCAAGACAACAATTCCAGCTACAAGGCCATACTTACAACATACAGCCACTAAAAACTGTAACATTTTCGGTGCTATCACAACATCTCAAGACAACAATTCCAACCACACAGCTGTACTTACAACATACAATCACTTAAAACTGTAACATTTCCAGTGCTATCACAACATCTCAAGACAAAAATTCCAACTACACGGCTGTGCTTACAACATACAGCCACTTAAAACTGTAACATTTTTGGTGCTATCACAACATCTCAAGACAACAATTCCAACTACACGGCTGTACTTACAACATACAGCACTTAAAACTGTGACATTTTCGGTGCTATCACAACATTTCAAGACAAAAATTCCAACCACATGGCCATACTTACAACATACAGCCACTTAGAACAAGATTT
>NW_013708162.1:0-457 GCF_000517525.1 Limulus polyphemus | reverse complement strand
GTACAAATCCTTGAAGATAAGTTACAGAGCCTGAGTGAGTGAGCCCACACAGACCCACCCATGAGTATGTCAATTTTCACGTAATACATGATCAAGAAATTTGTTAATATAGATTTGCTCTAGCTATATACTGTTCTTTGTCGGAGATAATACCACAGGAGAAATCACTGTACAGTTTTTTTACCTTGTGTTTTACCAGGTGATATGAAGGCTACAACCTTCATTATTAGGCAATGGCCAGTCACGTGGGTAGCACTGTTTGTTCTGGGAAGGTATAATGTGAGGCTTTCACAGACTGTTAATTTTTCTAGAAGCTATTTCAATACAACAGCTTAAATTTGGAGATCTAACAGGTCCTCGCTTCTTTAGTAAATGCAAGCACCCTTCATGTTGAAACAATACACACACACTGTACCTAATAAATTGTGATTGTTTCTTGTATTTCTGTACATTGTGT
>NW_013708161.1:0-457 GCF_000517525.1 Limulus polyphemus | reverse complement strand
AAAAAAAATATGTATATTAGCGAAATATTATTTCAATAAGTAAGCGTAAGATTTAATCGTCACACAACATATAATACACCAAAGAATAAACATAATTTAATTAAAAGTTGTTTCCATCTCAGTGAACTGTGTTTCTTAGGGTACATGTGTTCCAATTGTGCGCATGCTCTCTATCTGGCTTGTTATCTGTTCGTGATGTTTAACTAACTGAATTGGGGATAGAAGAGTTCGAAATGAAATATGATAGTACGCAACTCTATGATAGATGGAGAAGTGTGAAAAACTGTTTTATTTTATCTACTTGTATCACAACCAGTCAGGGTATTTATAAATTTTAAAGTTTGAAAAGTCCCACGGCCATGTGAATATCAAGTTCTTGATAGACTTGATGAAATCTCTTTCATACAGGTCAAGGATGATGTCAATTCAAATAAGTAAGTCGGGAAGAGAGAAAAAA
>NW_013708160.1:0-457 GCF_000517525.1 Limulus polyphemus | reverse complement strand
CTCTCCCATGGACCTAATGAACCTTCGTACCAATTTTGGTGAAGATCCATCTACACCCTGCGAAGGAGTTACATAGACATACAACAGACAGAACTATTATATTTATATAGATACGTACATCATAAATTCCATTTTATGTCTATACTATTCTTTGTCTATCTATTAAGGTTCCGGTGGGACAGTGCTTAGTTTACGCATTTAACACGCTAAAATCCGGGGTTCGATTCCCTGCTGTGGGCACAATAGATAGACCAATGTGGCTTTGTTCTCAATAAAACAAACAAAACAACAAATACATTCAGAGAGGGGAAACATTAGGTCAACACTGTATGAAAATTCGAATAAGTTGTTTAGCTATAACAATAAATATATGAGCAAACACGAAGACCAATTAAATAAATATATAACGTATTAAAAATCAAATACGAATTAATTAAATAGCAATTAGAAATTTTGC
>NW_013708159.1:0-457 GCF_000517525.1 Limulus polyphemus | reverse complement strand
AGGAGTAATGAGATTTCACTTAAGGAGTAATGGAATTTCACTTAAGGAGTAATGGGATTTAACTTAAGGAGTAATGGGATTTCACTTAAGGAGTAATGGATTTCACTTAAGGAGTAATGGGACTTCACTTAATGAGTAATGGTATTTCACTTAAGGAGTAATGGGATTTCACTTAAGGAGTAATGAGATTTCACTTAAGGAGTAATGGAATTTCACTTAAGGAGTAATGGGATTTAACTTAAGGAGTAATGGGACTTCACTTAATGAGTAATGAGATTTCACTTAAGGAGTAATGGGATTTCACTTAAGGAGTAATGAGATTTCACTTAATGAGTAATGAGATTTCACTTAAGGAGTAATGGGATTTCACTTAAGGAGTAATGAGATTTCACTTAAGGAGTAATGAGATTTCACTTAAGGAGTAATGGGATTTAACTTAAGGTGTAATAGGATTTCA
>NW_013708158.1:0-457 GCF_000517525.1 Limulus polyphemus | reverse complement strand
GCAACACGTGTTTTGTGTTATGTTGTATTTAGATTTAAAGTTAGCAACACGTGTTTTGTGTTATATTGTATACATTTACAATTGACAATACATCTTTTGTGTTATGCTGTATACAGTTATAGTTAACAATACATCTTTTGTGTTATGCTGTGTACATTTACAATTAACAATACATCTTTTGTGTTATGCTGTGTACAGTTATAGTTAACAATACATCTTTTGTGTTATGCTGTGTACATTTACAATTAACAATACATCTTTTGTGTTATGCTGTATACATTTATAGTTAACAATACATCTTTTGTGTTATGCTGTATACATTAATAGCTAACAATGCATTTTTTAGGCATAGAAATAATTAAAGCAAACACTAAAACAACTTAACGTAGCTATACACGTATAGAATATGCCGAAAACATCTTAACGTAGCCACACACGAAAGGGGTATACCAGTGGT
>NW_013708157.1:0-457 GCF_000517525.1 Limulus polyphemus | reverse complement strand
TTTTTTTTCTAATTAATATATATTATCAGAAGTTACTACAAAATAGTTTAGTATTTAGATAAAATTTAGATTAAGTTTGATTGTAGTTTAGAAATTTTACTTTAAATAATTTAGTTTTAATATTCTGAATTTAGTCTAAAGCATAATAAAAAAAAAAGTTTATAGGTTCTAAATATCTTCTTCTAGCCCAACATCTTTAGATGCTATCATCTTTGGATTTCTTGCGGTATTATTAAAAACACCATTTCCAAATGCAGCTCTTCAAAATCATCTGAAAGCATGTGGGAATTTAACTCAGTTTGTGAAACGCATTTTACAAAAGTATTTTCCACTGAGTGCAGAAGGTAGGTGGCAGAGAATGATAAGTGAAAAATAGTTAAAGAACTTAATAAATAAAATAAATTTTTTGTCATTTACATTATTTACTGGACTTTAATATAGAAGGTAAAAAAATGAA
>NW_013708156.1:0-457 GCF_000517525.1 Limulus polyphemus | reverse complement strand
AGTGGATAAATATTAATAAAACATATTTATAATTATAAAATTCCATTCCAGAGTTGATAAATAAATGTATTTATTCCTCATTTTTTGGATCATTTGTTACTAGGCCTATATATACACGAGGTGCAATAAGGCGTCAGGTAGTACAAAATGATGAAATTAAAATATAATTATGCAGTTGAAAAAAAATCCTTAGGAAAATCTCTGGATGGCTAACTTTTCTGTTGCTTATTTTCTACTAGTGTGTGTGTATGAATGTTTAACTAAGTTTCTTGCATCTCTATCTAGCAACGAGAAGAAAATAATGACAAAGAAAATAAGATGGTTTACAGTTCAACCAAACGAGAAATCAAGTAAGTGGCACTGAATTTTAAACGTTGTCTAGACGGACACTTTATAGATAAAGTTTTAAACGCTCGTGGCGTTTCCATTTGGAAAGGCCTTTTCACCGCAAAAGAAT
>NW_013708155.1:0-457 GCF_000517525.1 Limulus polyphemus | reverse complement strand
TCATCCTTTACAGCCACCTATTACTATAGGTAGGTGGCTATAAAGGATGGTGTTTAGTATAAAGGATGGTGTTTAGTATTACTATACAGCCATCTAATATAGTAATACTAAACACCATCCTTTACAGCCATCTACTATAGTAATACTAAACACCATCCTTTACAGCCACCTACTATAGTAATACTAAACACCATCCTTTACAGCCACCTACTATAGTAACATAAACACCATCCTTTACAGCCACCTACTATAGTAATACTAAACATCATCCTTTACAGCCATCTACTATAGTAATACCAAACATCATCCTTTACAGCCACCTACTATAGTAATACTAAACACCATCCTTTACAGCCATCTACTATAGTAATACCAAACACCATCCTTTACAGCCATCTACTATAGTAATACCAAACACCATCCTTTACAGCCACCTACTATAGTAATACCAAACACC
>NW_013708154.1:0-457 GCF_000517525.1 Limulus polyphemus | reverse complement strand
CCACGTACTTGATGTCCAGTGAACAATGCTCACTACAGTAGATCAAACCCACGTATTTGATGTCCAGTGAACAATGCTCACTACCGTACGATCAAACCCACGTATTTGATGTCCAGTGAACAATGCTCACTACCGTATAATCAAACCCACGTATTTGATGTCCAGTGAACAATGCTCACTACCGTACGATCAAACCCACGTACAGTTGTAGATTACAGTTATAATGGTAAGTTAAACACATGGAGAGTTGAGAAAACTGTCAAGTATCTTTAAACAAATCATACTTCCACTTAAACACCTTTTATTCCCACTTAACAAACACCTACTTCTACTATATTACAAACACCTTTTATTCTCACTTAACAAACACCTACTTCTATATTACAAACACCTTTTATTCCCACTTAACAAACACCTACTTCTATATTACAAACACCTACTTCTATATTACAAACAC
>NW_013708153.1:0-457 GCF_000517525.1 Limulus polyphemus | reverse complement strand
ATTGTAAGTTACTGCTTTGTTGTATTGTAAGTAACTGCTTTGTTATTGTAAGTAACTGCTTTGTTGTATTGTATGTAACAGCTTTGTTGTATTGTAAGTAACTGCTTTGTTGTATTGTATGTAACAGCTTTGTTGTATTGTAACTGCTTTGTTGTATTGTAAGTAACTGCTTTGTTGTATTGTAAATAACTGCTTTGTTGTATTGTAAGTAACTGCTTTGTTGTATTGTAAGCATCTGCTTTGTTGTATTGTAAGTAACTGCTTTGTTGTATTGTAAGTATCTGCTTTGTTGTATTGTAAGTAACTGCTTTGTTGTATTTGAATTTTTCAATATCTTCTTTTCTTTCTTTTTTCAGTTTTAAATTAATTTTTTCTTATAGTGTTTTTCTTCAACCAGATCACTATCAACAACACTTATGTAACATTTCTTCAACCAGATCACTATCAACAACACTTA
>NW_013708152.1:0-457 GCF_000517525.1 Limulus polyphemus | reverse complement strand
AAACACTTCGCAAACTGTTCATTGGTATATCATCCCCTCTTTCAACAGACGCGTATTTCACATAAATATCCTTTAAACACTTTTGATACGTTAATCTATGTGATATTATAAGGTCTGGTTATTGTTTAGCATGATACTCTGGTTATTGTTGTATTGTGCTTTGAATTTATAGGTGAGAAAAGACCTCGTAAGTGACTGTATTGTGTAAGGGATTACAGGTGTGAAATGTTTCTTAGCTATTGTGTAAAGTAGAGTAATGCAGTCTTGCTGATATGGAGGGGTTTGATAATCACTGATGATGTCGATAATAGTGTTTTTGACTGCTTGCATTATAGGGTTATTTTCTGTATTTGTGAATAAAGTTACATGTGTTCTGGGTATACCTTGGTGCTGGATATTTGGTGGTTGAGTATTCGTTTGATTAGTTGTTCTGATAGGTAGTTCTTTTCTATTGTGG
>NW_013708151.1:0-457 GCF_000517525.1 Limulus polyphemus | reverse complement strand
TGTTAGTATTATATTTGTTAACCAAGAGAATACTCCATTTTATTGGTATTATATTTGTTAACCAAGAGAATACTCCATTTTATTGGTATTATATTTGTTAACCAAGAGAATACTCCATTTTATTGGTATTATATTTGTTAACCAAGAGAATACTCCATTTTATTTAGTATTATATTTGTTAACCTAGAGAATACTCCATTTTATTGGTATTATATTTGTTAACCTAGAGAATACTCCACTTTGTTAGTATTATATTTGTTAACCTAGAGAATACTCCATTTTGTTAGTATTATATTTGTTAACCAAGAGAATACTCCATTTTATTGGTATTATATTTGTTAACCAAGAGAATACTCCATTTTATTAGTATTATATTTGTTAACCTAGAGAATACTCCACTTTGTTAGTATTATATTTGTTAACCTAGAGAATACTCCATTTTGTTAGTATTATATTT
>NW_013708150.1:0-457 GCF_000517525.1 Limulus polyphemus | reverse complement strand
TTTAGTATAAGTTAAGAAAACTACTGATTGAACGATACCGTCAAATGTAACCGTTTATAAACTGGTGTAAGATCAATACTGAGTTAGGAAGTACTGAGAACATTAAATCTCAGGAGGAAATATATTCCATATATCAAATGGTAATATGTGAATATATATTACACTTAAGTAAATACATACACATTGTCAATATTGAGGCTTTCATTTTATATGTTAATAATTCCTTAAATGAAGGTTAGCGTCTAATAAATTCGAATAATACCGTAGCTCCAGCAAACCTGTCATCCACGGCTTGTTTGCGATGCCTACGCTTCTCGGATTTCGGTTTAGTTTGTCACACAAAGCTCTACAAAGGATACTTCCGCTATTCATCCCTAATTTTGAATTTATAGACTAGAAGGAAGGCAGCTATCCAACAGCACCCACCGCCAACTCTTGGGTTACTCTAATCGGATTT
>NW_013708149.1:0-457 GCF_000517525.1 Limulus polyphemus | reverse complement strand
ACCCTGTCTGTTGATATTTTATTATTTCGGAGTGGTAAACTGTAGATTTCTAGGCGATGCCTAATTGAATCTTCTGGGGTGAAAAATATGCAACTTTTTCCTTCTTCACACACACACACACGCAAACTTAAGTGTTTTATAACAAAGAGTTAGACGTTACGTAAAAAACTTTTTCCTGCGCTGTAGAGATGGGCTTTTAGTATTATTCCCTTGATAGAATTATACTGTGGTGTTGAAATATACATTTGGTTACTTTCAGGAGTATATAAATCGTGTTCTAATCTCGATCTATAAATGGCTGTATGGTTGTTTTTTGTTTACTGTACACCCGAAGACTCCTCTGAGAATACAGTTAGGGTCACTTTCGTGGAGGAAGATCGATGACATTGACCCCAACGTGCATGTATGTTCTCTACGACATTGACCCCCAACGTGCATGTATGTTCTCTACGACATT
>NW_013708148.1:0-457 GCF_000517525.1 Limulus polyphemus | reverse complement strand
GCCTGAACAGAGCTGATAGAAACAATTCCTGCAATTAATTCCCTGAACAGAGCTGATAGAAACAATTACTGTATTTAATTCCCTGAACAGGGTTGATAGAAACAATTCCTGTAATTAATTACCTGAACAGAGCTGATGGAAACAATTTCTGTGATTAATTCACTGAACAGAGCTGATGAAAACAATTCCTGTAATTAATTCCCTGAACATAGCTGATAGAAACAATTCCTGTGATTAATTCCTTGAACAGAGCCGATAGAAACAATTCCTGTAATTAATTCCTTGAACAGAGCTGATGGAAACAATTCCTGTGATTAATTCCTTGAACAGAGCCGATGGAAACAATTCCTGTGATTAATTCCTTGAACAGAGCTGATGGAAACAATTCCTGTAATTAATTCCTTGAACAGAGCTGATGGAAACAATTCCGTGTAATTAATTCTCTGAACAGAGCTGA
>NW_013708147.1:0-457 GCF_000517525.1 Limulus polyphemus | reverse complement strand
CAGTTACATCAGATGGAAGGTGGTTACACAACAGTTACATCAGATGGAAGATGGGTTACACAACAGTTACATCAGATGGAAGATGGATTACACAACAGTTACATCAGATGGAAGATGGGTTACACAACAGTTACATCAGATGGAAGATGGGTTACACAATAGTTACTTAAAATGGAATGTTGGTTTCACAACAGTTACATTATATCCTTCAGGCCAAAAAGCTTTTTCATTACATTACCTGTTGCTATTTGGTAACACAAAAACGGTTTTATTTTGTGAGTAAACAAGTTTATTTTTAAACAGTTTCTTGACTATTCTGTCACTGATGAATAAGAAGTTGTTCAAGTTTTAGAGTTTCACTGTCAACACTGATTGTTCCAAACAACAATGTTTATAGTTTCACTGTCAACACTGATTGTTCCAAACAACAATGTTTATAGTTTCACTGTCAACACTG
>NW_013708146.1:0-457 GCF_000517525.1 Limulus polyphemus | reverse complement strand
TGGCTAGAGTAATGTGATTATAATTTGCTTGTTAAACATTTGGGACAGTATTCAAGAGTCCGAATAGCCTCTGATGGTCTATTTTTAGAATTATAGTCTTACTTATTATGATAACTGTCTTCTGTCCGTGGAGTTTCATCAGAAGTGAATGGTCTAATGGTTGTAATGAAGTCTTAATGCTTAGTCATATAAATACGTCGGGAATAACCAAGTGGTTAATTGTGAAATTGCTATCGTCATTTAACAGTTTTAGAACCTCATCAGATCCAACTGTACGTAACTAGATAATCTGACCTGTCACAACAGAAGTTATTTGCTTCTCTGGAATTCCACACTTGAAGAAACAGTCAGCCATCATTCTAACTCAGTAATCACCAGCAGAAGTTAGTTGCTCATCTGGATGTCCACACGAAGAAACAGTCAATCACCGTTATTACTTAATGTAGCAGTAATCACC
>NW_013708145.1:0-457 GCF_000517525.1 Limulus polyphemus | reverse complement strand
ATTTCTGTTTATTGTTTTTGTTGTAATACTCCTTCCTTTGGCGTGGATCTATAGCTAATTATAAAAAATAAATAGTTTGCTGTACGAAATCTTCTAAATCAATTAACTAGGATTAAGCTTTAAATACACTAATAACAGTAAATACAAAAGTAAAAGATGCTATATCATACTTACATTTGTTCAGAACATAGTGAAAACTAAATAGCTTATATAAATAGCAAACTAATGTTGATTGTCACGTAAAACAGACAACTGTTTGTAACGATAACTAGTCTCGTGCATTTTCTAAATATTCAAATTTTCTATACACTTCTAAAAGAATCTATAGATACAAAATCAGAAAAGGCTGTTCGCAATATTGTATTAGAAATACAAATAAAATAGTTCTTCTGGTGTTTGATATCGTTAGGTGTTAACTATAACAAATCTTGTTGTACATTTTGCAAATTTCCACTCA
>NW_013708144.1:0-457 GCF_000517525.1 Limulus polyphemus | reverse complement strand
ATACGCATATTATGTCATTTTAATTACTACAACAGTCTGGTTAACTGAGCTTATTGTACATTTCTGACGTCACTATAGTTACTTTCAAGCTTTTTATTTACTTGAGTATATAACTGTTTATTGTACATTTCTGACGTCACTATAGTTACTTTAACGCTCTTTATTTACTTGAGTATATAACTGTTTATTGTACATTTCTGACGTCACTATAGTTTCTTTCAAGCTTTTTATTTACTTGAGTATATAACTGTTTATTGTACATTTCTGACGTCACTATAGTTACTTTCAAGCTTTTTATTTACTTGAGTATATAACTGTTTATTATACATTTGTGACGTCACTATAGTTACTTTAACGATCTTTATTTACTTGAGTATATAACTGTTTATTGTACATCTCTGACGTCACTATAGTTACTTTCAAGCTTTTTATTTACTTGAGTATATAACTGTTTACT
>NW_013708143.1:0-457 GCF_000517525.1 Limulus polyphemus | reverse complement strand
AAAATGTGTTATAACGTTAAAATCTATTCACGTCTGTAATTGGTTCTTGTGATGTTGAAAACAAAATGTGTTATAACGTTAAAATCTATTCACGTCTGTAATTGGTTCTTGTGATGCTGAATACAAAATCTGTTATAACTTGAACTGCGTTTGGTGACTAATGTTTGTATTCCAAAATCTTGATGTAAAATTTGACATAGAGAACTCATCGAAGCTTCTTTTTCAAAATGTGAGAAATAGCGACAAGTGTGTTGGTAAGTTAACATTTTAAAGTAACAATGTTTATATATTTTTGTATATATTCCTAATTAATATTCACTTTTCTAGTTGTACGTGTACAATTCTAGGGTTAGGAGTTATCAACATTGTTACTTATTATCAACTGTATTCTAGAAGTGAGTATCACAACAACAACACCGTACATTCTTATCTTGCTCCATTTCCCCAAGTAGCAAAT
>NW_013708142.1:0-457 GCF_000517525.1 Limulus polyphemus | reverse complement strand
GGACTAAAAAGACCATTATCAAAGTCAACAAAATCTAGTGAAAGAAACACTAAAAATACCATTATAAATGTCAAAATATCTAGTGTAAAAATTACTAAACAGACCGTTATCAAAGTCGTAAATATATAATGCAAGAAGGACAAAAAGACAATTATGAATGGCAAAAATCTTGTGTAATAAAGACTAAAAAACATTATGAATGTCAAAAATCCTAGTGTAAGAATTATTTAAATGATCGTTATCAAAGTTAACAAAAATCTAGTGGAGGAAGGACTAAAAAGACAGTTATCAAATTCAACAAAATCTAGTGTAAGTATGACTATAAAGAAAGTTATCCAAGTTTACAAAATCTAGTGAAAGAAAGACTATAAATAGAATTTTAAATGTCAAAATATCTAGTGTAAGAATTACTAAAAAGACACTTAACAAAGTCGTAAATATATAATGTAAGAAGCAC
>NW_013708141.1:0-457 GCF_000517525.1 Limulus polyphemus | reverse complement strand
GCTGTCGTAACAACAGTTTAACCCAGTCTCAAGATACACTCTGAAATATCATTGTGAGCACAAAACCTAACAAAAGAACAATGTGCTGAAGTAACTAGAACAAGATAATGTTACACTGTGGACCAGCGTGACAATTTGGAACTAATAATTTAGAGAAAAATATACTATACCACTTTTGAAGGTATTTTAAAATTGTATGCTAGCATACCACAAAAGAACAATGTTACAACAGTATCAAATTTTCCAATTAAACATTAACATGATTGATATAAAGTGTATAAAACTAATAACCTATTTTAAATTTCATTAATTATTGCAATCTATGCTTTTCGGCGGCAAGTATTTTATTGGGCGGTCCGTATTTAAAACAATTCTCTCTCTCTCTTTCTCTCTCTCTCTCTCTCTATATATATATATATATATATGTGTATATGTGTGTGTGTGTGTGTGTGTGTGT
>NW_013708140.1:0-457 GCF_000517525.1 Limulus polyphemus | reverse complement strand
CCAAAGATTTTTTGGTGAAAAATAAATATGATGTCCAGTCTGTTCTATTCTGTAAATTACAACACCACTGAGTTAGGCAACTTTCAGAATATCACACCTTTGGTCCAGAACCCTTGACAAAGGCAAATAAAACAAGATCAGGTCTCTTATGCTTTAACTTGCAGTTTAAGTGTAACATGTTCACAAGATCAGACCTCTTATGGTTCAGCCAGCAGTTTAAGGGTGAAATGTTCACAAGATCAGACCTCTTATGGTTCAGCCAGCAGTTTAAGGGTGAAATGTTCCCAAGATCAGACCTCTTATGGTTCAGCCAGCAGTTTAAGGGTGAAATGTTCACAAGATCAGACCTCTTATGGTTCAGCCAGCAGTTTAAGGGTGAAATGTTCCCAAGATTAGGCCTCTTACAGTTCAGTCAGCAGTTTAAGTGTAAGATGTTCACAAGATCAAGTCTCTTACA
>NW_013708139.1:0-457 GCF_000517525.1 Limulus polyphemus | reverse complement strand
TATTTAAGTATCGTATTTAGTACCTTATTTAATATATTGTAGTATGTGTATTATTAGTTTTTGTTTCTATATCTAATTTGCATGACATACTATTTTTGCATTTTCTAATCTCTTATATGTAAAACAATACTAATTCATTTGTTTACATTTCAATAATTAATATATTCGATAACATATATTCACCCAGAAAAGGACGTTTATAGCTATTATACTTTCGTAGGGCTGAATACAGATTTCAACTGGTCTCATCTTATATTTATAGCTTTCGCTTATATATTGGTATATATATTTATTTGTTGCTAATAATTAATAAAAAGAAAGAAAAGAAAATTTTCTGCATTTGTCGCTAATATAGAATTTGAGAGAGAAGAATATTTCCCTGTATTTGTTACTGATGATGATACCATGAAAGAGAGGGAAAAGAATGTTACCTGTACTTGTCGCTAATAGTGATACT
>NW_013708138.1:0-457 GCF_000517525.1 Limulus polyphemus | reverse complement strand
AAACCCATTTAGTATATCATATATGTACAGGAATTATAAGATGTTTAGAGGAAAGTAAACTGTGTGTACACACTAGTGACACCTGTATCCAGTGACACCATTGGAATATTAAGTAGACCCTCCTCGTCATAAAAGTTTATACAAATGTAGTTGAATTCAAGAACTAAAAGAGTTTCCTCAGATATCTATGTATAAATATATATAATTTGTAGATTTAACTTTAACATGGAAGGTATCCAGAGAGCGAGAACAGTTTTTATATTTTTTATATATATAGTATATGATATTTTTAGTTGTTGAAATAAAACAGTTAAACAATACTTTTTAATTGATTGGAAGGTGAATTGAAATATTTAAGACAAACTTTGTTTTATCATTCGTAAGTATATTTCTATAACGAGATATTTTCAAAACAATTGTACTCACCTCTATGCAGTGACTATGGGGTTACCATAGC
>NW_013708137.1:0-457 GCF_000517525.1 Limulus polyphemus | reverse complement strand
TAAGAGGTAAGGCAACCATTCGTCAGCACACGCCGTCTGAAGCGGCTATTCTTAACCGAATTGACTGTGACTCATAAAACGCACCCACAGCTTAAAGTGTAAAGCGTATTTGTAAGCACAACGCTCGGGTCCCCAATCTGATTTCTACCCACCAGGCCAGGCCCAAGCCCGTCTGCTTCTGTGGCTTGGTGGTAAAGTATAACTAATGTAGAGCACGTGCGGGAAAATTATACTGATGGGTTTGCTTGTTTTGTTTAATTTCGTGCAAAGTTACTCGAGGGCTATCTGTGCTAGCTGACCCTAATTTTGAATTGATAGACTAAAGGTAAGGCAGCTGGTCAACATTATAATCCGCCAATTGTTGGACCACTCTTTTCTAACGAATAGTGAAATTAACCATCAAGTTATAACTCCCCCACGATTGAAAGGGCGAGCCGTTCGATGATGGGATTCGAAC
>NW_013708136.1:0-457 GCF_000517525.1 Limulus polyphemus | reverse complement strand
ATGCAGTCACAGCGAGATTAGTCGCACTAAGGTCTGGCTCAGGTCTGCGACGGGCACAGGAAACAATAACAAAGTATTTAAAACTTGGTTTGTCGCTGGTGGGAACATTAAAACATGACATATATTATAAATGAAAAATTATTATGGAACTAACTTGATTAACACAAAGAAATATCTTTAAGTTATTTTCAATTGATAAGTAAATTGATAAGTTCTCACTTTATCTGCCCTGTTATTCCTTAAGCTTCACATATAAATTGAATTCATATAAACATATAAATTTTGTTTCATCTTCAAATTTGTACTGGGTTACATTTAATTACTTCTAATAATCTTAGTCTCTATGCTTCTTGTTTTTTTTCTTTCTTTTTTTTTTTTTTAGGGTGAGGTTTTTGTGGTTTTAAGGTTTTGTTTGTTAATAAACAAACTATTTAGAAACAATAAAGTAAAACTGTTC
>NW_013708135.1:0-457 GCF_000517525.1 Limulus polyphemus | reverse complement strand
CTAATAGATCATGAACTAAAACCACATGGCAGTACTCTGTGGGGATACGAAGTACTGTATAAAAAGAACCATTAGAGTGTCATATGCCACTGGAAGAGTTTAAGCTAATTAACGCACAGTCAACTGAAAAAGACACGAGGGGTGTCAACGGGCGATCAAACTCAAACCTACGAACGTGAACTTCCTGTTGACATTCGTTAATGGCATAAATTTTCCTTAAATACTCCTCGGAATTTTTCGTTGCTTCTCCCATTCAAAGGAAACTGATACCTATAAAGACCCATGGTAACAAAATGTTTACGGTGTTGACCAGTTAAGAAATCTGTTTGGTTGGTTAATTTTCAAACTGACGAATAATTATTATAAACTGAAGAAAAATTGTTTGAAGAACAAATATAATTAATCCAATTCACAGCAAAAACATATCTTTAGATTCTTCCTTGTTTTGTTATGGTTA
>NW_013708134.1:0-457 GCF_000517525.1 Limulus polyphemus | reverse complement strand
AACAAGTACTTACCTCACGTGGATAATGTCATAAAATACACTTGTATTAACAAGGAAGTGCTTACTTCACGTGGATAATGTAATAAACTACTCTTGTATTAACACGAAGTGCTTACTTCACGTGGATTATGTAATAAAGCACACTTGTATTAACAAGAAGTGCTTATCTGACGTGGATAATGTATTAAAATACACTTGTATTAACAACAAGTGCTTACTTCACGTGAATGATATAATCAAGCACACTATGTTAACAACAAGTACTTATTTCACGTGGATAATGTAATAAAGCACACTTGCATTAACAACAAGTACTTACTTCACGTGAATAATGTCACAAAATACACTTGTATTAACAAGAAGTACTTACTTCACGTGAATAATGTCATAAAATACACTTGTATTGACAAAAAGCACTTACTTCACGTGGATGATGTAATAAAGCACACTTTTTAAC
>NW_013708133.1:0-457 GCF_000517525.1 Limulus polyphemus | reverse complement strand
AGATGAAGAAGGAGTGGAACAGTTAGCAGCTACCAGATGAAGAAAGAGTGGAAAAGTTAGCAGCTACCAGATGATAAAGGAATGGAACAGTTAGCATCTTCCAGATGAAGAAGAAGTAGAAGTTAGCAGCTACCAGATGAAGAATGAGTGGAACAGTTAGCAACTTCCAAATGAAGAAGGAGTAGAACAGTTAGCATCTTCCAGATGAAGAAAGAGTGGAAAAGTTAGCAACTTCCAAATGAAGAAGGAGTAGAACAGTTAGCAACTCCCAGATGAAGAAGGAATGGAACAGTTAGCAGCTTCCAGATGAAGAAGGAGTGGAGCAGTTAGCATCTTCCAGATGAAGAAGGAGTGGAGCAGTTAGCAGCTACCAGATGAAGAAGGAGTGGAACAGTTAGCAGCTTCCAGATGAAGAAGGAGTGGAACAGTTAGCAGCTACCAGATGAAGAAGGAGTGG
>NW_013708132.1:0-457 GCF_000517525.1 Limulus polyphemus | reverse complement strand
CCTGTAAAGAACACACATGTCTAGCTTTGAACCAATATCCATGTCAATTCCTTCATTTAGTCACATCTTTTCAAGCAACTTCACGTCCATTGAGACCACTATGAGACCTTATTGTCCTCCAGATAGCATTCACATCTGTATTTACAGTGAGGTTTTTTATCTCCTATATAAAATGTCCTGTGATGCTTACCATCACGTTTGGAGTTTTCGGTTTCTACCTCAACCATGTCTGTTCCTGGCATTGCCAGTTACACGTACC
The DNA here is from genome assembly GCF_000517525.1 of Limulus polyphemus. Classification (NCBI taxonomy): domain Eukaryota; kingdom Metazoa; phylum Arthropoda; class Merostomata; order Xiphosura; family Limulidae; genus Limulus; species Limulus polyphemus. Next base: position 198 of record NW_013708132.1, on the reverse strand, counting down.
CTCATCAGAATCTTGTGTACACCTGTTACTGAAATATTGAGTCTTTGCATGTGCTATCCTTAACGAAACCTTAAAAATCCTTTATTTATTATGCAGTATTTACTACTGGACATAGTATAACAACCTATGCTTTTATTATCTTCATTCTAGTATAGCACTTTCTGATTGGTTTGGTAACAACCAATCACAATGTAAACT
>NW_013708131.1:0-457 GCF_000517525.1 Limulus polyphemus | reverse complement strand
TTGTATAGCTTCTGAAGGACTAACTCAGTAGTTATTTACTATTTATGTTGTACAGCTTCTGACGGACTAACTCTGTGGTTATTTACTATTTATGTTGTACAGCTTCTGAAGGACTAACTCAGTGGTTATTTACTATTTATGTTTTACAGCTCCTGAGGGACTAACTCAGTGGTTATTTACTATTTATGTTTTACAGCTTCTGAAGGACTAACTCTGTGGTTATTTACTATTTATGTTGTACAGCTTCTGAAGGACTAACTCAGTGGTTATTTACTATTTATGTTTTACAGCTTCTGAGGGACTAACTCAGTGGTTATTTACTATTTATGTTGTACAGCTTCTGAAGGACTAACTCCGTGGTTGTTTACTATTTATGTTGTACAGCTTCTGAAGGACTAACTCAGTGGTTATTTACTATTTATGTTGTATAGCTTCTGAAGGACTAACTCTGTGGTTA
>NW_013708130.1:0-457 GCF_000517525.1 Limulus polyphemus | reverse complement strand
TGGTTGAACTTTAAGTTAAACACAGCTTAACATCACTTGCTCTTGACCCCAGAAAAATGACCCCCCCCCTCCCCCGAAGAAAAAATACATTTACTCCGCCGATTGATTTGTTTGCAGTTAAGCACACATCTACACGATGGGCTATCTGTGCCGTGCCCTCCACATGTATCGAAACCCGGATTTTTAGCCTTATAAGCCTTCATACTTCCCACTATACCACCGGGGTAGTCTGTCGGTTGAATTACATTTATAACGTTTTGAATCATCAGTGATTTAAGTGGGTGTTGTATAAGTTTAGTCTTCCTTAATTCATGTTGTGATTGTTGTTTCAAAGTGCTTTTTATACTTCGTACACGAAAGAAAAAAACAACAAAAGCCCACAGGCAGGACTGTTTGCACTTGTTTTTACCAGTTGTTTCGAGAAATATCTTTTTCTTTTTTTTAACATCTCTTTGTT
>NW_013708129.1:0-457 GCF_000517525.1 Limulus polyphemus | reverse complement strand
TCACCACGACTTTTCGAAAGAATCAGACAAGAACACAGAAAAAAGATAAATGTGTTAAAAGCAGCTTAAGACACGACAAACGAGAGTACAATGACATTGTACCTGATCACGAAAAAGCTGAAGGTAGGCTATGGAACCAATCAGGGCACGTCTGTGTGAATGACAAATTGGATATCTATATAAAGTGAGACGGAGAAGATAAAATGAAGGAAATAATATTTCCATTACATTTTGGACAGATATGGTCCATCTGTGATGCCAGACATCCCTGAGGCTAAACAAGACCTAAATATCTGTCTTGGCAATATAGAGGTTAAGAAACTAAAAACCCAGGGAGACACCTGGACACGAACTATAGATATGGATTACTTTTGTTTCCAATGCCACCAGATTTTAGTCTTTGTGTATTTTTTCATTGTGGGATTATTCGAAAGTAACTTACACACTATACTGGAAC
>NW_013708128.1:0-457 GCF_000517525.1 Limulus polyphemus | reverse complement strand
GAACAACAGATTACTGTTTCTATATAATGACAATTACAGACCAATAATGAAATTAAAGTGGAAAATGTTTGCTACACTTTCATAAAACCAGATTATTGTAACATCAGGTTACACTAGTTTTTTTAATTTGTAGACGAGGCTTAACTCGATTTGTTCACTAAACAGGAGTAGGCCTTAGCATCATTGTGATGTTTTTAACACGTCTTTACCCTTGTTTGTTTGTGTCCACTATGTACAGGGTGGGCCAAATGTGACAATACAATTGTCTCACTTAGAACACAATAATTAAATTAATTTCAATTGTCTAGGTGTTATTTTATTTAATACCAACTGTTGCCCACCCTCCGTATAGCTCGTTAATTATGCAACCAGTTGTGATCAAACGTGACAAAATGAAGAAAACTTGTTGAAATTGTTTGTTTCTTTATTATGGAATTTCACGCAAAGCTACACGAGA
>NW_013708127.1:0-457 GCF_000517525.1 Limulus polyphemus | reverse complement strand
TAGTTTCAACTTACCAGCAATAAGGTTTAGTTCTTCAAGTTCTTATCACTCCCACCTTCACGAAATAAACTAACGTCACATATATTTTTAAATACCTGAGATAATATATGTTTAGTGCTTGCAAACTTACCCAGTCTTGAAATTTCAGCGTATCCAGTGCGCGTTCCTCACTAACATCTTCCTTAAATGACTCTCGAAGCTCCTGTAGTAACATCACGAATAATATAATGATTGACCGATTAATGTTTATTCGTGAAATACATTCTACCAAAATATACACGAAACTCCAAAGGAATCGCTAAATAACGAAACACAAAATACGCAGTGTTCTATCTAACTGTTCTGCTAACTCCCTTCCCGTGGTTACATGAAAAAAGACACCTTTTATGTTCAATACGCGTGTTGAAGATGGAGTTTTAACTATGTGTATATATATATATATATATATATATACTCT
>NW_013708126.1:0-457 GCF_000517525.1 Limulus polyphemus | reverse complement strand
GCCCTGATGAGTTACTAAACCTTAGTTTATGAATAAGCCCTGATGAGTTACTAAACCTTAGTTTATGAATAAGTTTTGAAAAGTAACTAAACCTTAGTTTATGAATAAGTTTTGAAGAGTAACTAAACCTTAGTTTATGAATAAGTTTTGAAGAGTTACTAAACCTTAGTTTATGAATAAGTTTTGAAGAGTTACTAAACCTTAGTTTATGAATAAGTTTTGAAGAGTTACTAAACCTTAGTTTATGAATAAGTTTTGAAGAGTTACTAAACCTTAGTTTATGAATAAGTTTTGACGAGTTACTAAATCATTGACTCACAATAACAACCACACCAGGTGTGAACTACTTACACACATTTATCTAATGGAGTAAATACAGGTGTGAACTACTTACATACATTTATCTAATGGAGCAAATACAGGTGTGAACTACTTACACACATTTATCTAATGGAGC
>NW_013708125.1:0-457 GCF_000517525.1 Limulus polyphemus | reverse complement strand
TCAATACATAATTTAAAAAAAGCCCAGTTAAAACACATTATATTATTCAAGAAGTGCTTTCAAAACTCCATATATTTACAGAGCAATTAAGCTGCTAATGGTCAACTATACAGCATATCATGCATGGGTCCGATAGGCTAACACTGAGCTTGCGATAACTTCTGTATATTAAGTCAGATAAAAATCGTATTTTTTTTTCGTAGGGCTTTTTAGACAACATAAAAAATATATTTTTTTATAATAATTTAATAGCAAGAGATTAGAGTAGAAAGTTAAGAAAAGACTACAAAACAATGCTCCAAATTTTGCTTTATATAAATGAGTGATAACTCAAGCCTTCGAACAAAGTGAGCATATTTTGGGTAATGAAATAATACTTTCCCCTACTCATGTATACTGATTTGAAACCGCAATGTTCTCTGTCCCTCCGTCTGTCTGTCCGAAGCGAATTAACATA
>NW_013708124.1:0-457 GCF_000517525.1 Limulus polyphemus | reverse complement strand
GAAACCCGGATTCTAGTGTTGTAACTCCGCAGTCTTACCGCTGGGGGGGGGGCACGAAAAAATTAACGAATATTTTCAGAATTTTATAATATATTCTGTGAATGTACTTTTGCAGTATGTAACACTTTCATCGGATTTTGTTTTTCTTAATAGCGCTTTTACGAAACTGGTAACATCTTGCCCAGATTAACTGATGTCATAATTCATGTTTCAATATAATATAAAGAGGTAAAAGTTTCTACAGATAAACTTAGCCTTTTTTAAATCCCCAGAATGAGAACGCTGAGATGTTAAAAATGCGGTCCTGAAAGTAAGCTGTCACATAGCTTTAAGGTTCTTAACTTTTTTCAATGTGTTCTCTGCCTATTTAAATCCATACACAGAGTAGAGATCTGAAACAATTTCCGAAAGTAGTTTCAAAATCAGGTACCTGATGATGACAAAACCTTGTCGAAAC
>NW_013708123.1:0-457 GCF_000517525.1 Limulus polyphemus | reverse complement strand
CTCCACCAGACTTTTATCGTTACTAACAGGTAAACTATTATATAGGAAGATATGTTCACCAGACTCTACATCGTTACTAACAGGTAAACTATTATATAGGAAGATACTTCCACCAGACTCTACATCATTACTAACAGGTACAACTATTATATAGGAAGATGTGTCCACCAGACTCTACATCGTTACTAACACGTAAACTGTTATATAGGAAGATGTGTCCACCAGCTCTACATCGTTACTAACAGATAAACTATTATATAGGAAGATATGTCCACCAGACTTTTTATCGTTACTAACAGGTAAACTATTATATAGGAAGATATGTTCACCAGACTCTAAATCGTTACTAACAGGTAAACTATTATATAGGAAGATGTGTCCACCAGCTCTAGATCGTTACTAACAGGTAAACTATTATATAGGAAGATATGTCCACCAGACTCTACATTGTTACTTA
>NW_013708122.1:0-457 GCF_000517525.1 Limulus polyphemus | reverse complement strand
GTTAGAAGTACCTTGCATGTGTAATGATTTTAATAGAAAAGTATTGTTAGAAGTACCATGCATATTTATGATTTTAATAGAAAAGTATTGTTAGAAGTACCATGCATATTTAATGATTTTAATAGAAAAGTATTGTTAGAAGTACCATGCATGTGTAATGATTTTAATAGAAAAGTATTGTTAGAAGTACCTTGCATGTGTAATGATTTTAATAGAAAAGTATTGTTAGAAGTATTTTACGAGTTTTACCGAAAAACATCATACCATAATTCACGTATTTTTTAATTATCAAGCTTATTGTTTAACTCATTCACTGATGTCATACTTCTGATTTCAGAGAATGTGCGTGAGTTACTCATATTTGTCGTATAGTATGATTGATACGTTCATTTTCCTCATATACAGTTTATTTCTCTCTCTCTCGTGCAATAAAAATAGGGAATTGTTGACTTATTTT
>NW_013708121.1:0-457 GCF_000517525.1 Limulus polyphemus | reverse complement strand
AACTAACAAAAGAAAACAAACATAACGTAACTTACCACTAGTTTCGGTTCTATTTAGAAAGTAAAAAATTATTGCTGGAGTTGGAGTAGGAGAGGTTTAGTGCAACCATACACTAAATAAGAGTGCAAGTTGAAGTCGAAAATACTACAGTAATTTTAAGTACAAATATATTTTCAAATGTCGTATGTCTCTCTGTACATCCTAAAATGGACTCCAACCCCAACAACAGCCAGACGTACTCCAACTCCGACAACAGCCAAACAAACTCCAACAGCAACAACAGCCAGACGGACTCCAGCTCAAAACAACAGCCAGACGGACTCCAGCTCAAAACAACAGCCAGACGGACTCCAGCTCAAAACAACAGCCAGACGGACTCCAGCTCAAAACAACAGCCAGACGGACTCCAACTCAAAACAACAGCCAGACGGATTCCAACTCAAAACAACAGCCAGAC
>NW_013708120.1:0-457 GCF_000517525.1 Limulus polyphemus | reverse complement strand
ATAATGAAATAAATGGTTTATCAGAAGTACTGTATCTAATAAAACCATGCGTTCTGGAAATACAACTTTATAATGAAATAAATGGTTTATCAGAAGTACTGTATCTAATAAAACCATGCGTTCTGGAAATACAACTTTATAATGAAATAAATGGTTTATCAGAAGTACTGTATCTAATAAAACCATACGTAATGCATCATATGTGAAAATTGCAATATTCAATTAATTTTTGGTATCTCAAAGTCACAAGTTGCTATCAGCCACTGTTATATCCTCATGACTATTAGTCACTGTAATGTCTTCACAATTATCAGCCATTGTGATGTCCTCTTGACTATCAGCCACTGTTATATCCTCATGACTATTAGTCACTGTAATGTCTTCACAATTATTAGCCACTATGATGTCCTCATGAATATCAACCACTATGATGTCCTCTTGACTATCAACCACTGTT
>NW_013708119.1:0-457 GCF_000517525.1 Limulus polyphemus | reverse complement strand
TGGACGTGGAAATCAATCCTGATAAATCCTTTGTTCTAGATCACAAAATAATTGACGGACGTGGAAATCAATCCTGATAAATCCTTTGTTCTAGATCACAAAATAATTGACGGACGTGGAAATCAATCCTGATATATCCTTTGTTCTAGATCACAAAATAATTGATGGACGCGAAAATCAATCCTGATATATCCTTTGTTCTAGATCACAAAATAATTGACGGACGTGGAAATCAATCCCGATAAATCCTTTGTTCTAGATCACAAAATAACTGATGGACGCGAAAATCAATCCTGATAAATCCTTTGTTCTAGATCACAAAATAATTGATGGACGCAGAAATCAATCCTGATAAGTTCTTTGTTCTAGACCACAAAATAATTGACGGACGTGGAAATCAATCCCGATAAATCCTTTGTTCTAGATCACAAATAACTGATGGACGCGAAAATCAATC
>NW_013708118.1:0-457 GCF_000517525.1 Limulus polyphemus | reverse complement strand
TGTTCAAGTAAGGGAACTTTAAAACAACAGGTATGTACTGAAGTGTTCGTCATTCTATTTACTAAGGGACTTTAAAAAAACAGGTATTTATGGAAGTGTTCGACATTCTGTTCAATAAGGGACTTTAAAACAACAGGTATGTACTGAAGTGTTCGTCATTCTATTTACTAAGGGACCTTAAAACAACAGGAATGTACTGAAGTGTTCGTCATTCTATTTACTAAGGGACTTTAAAACAACAGGTATTTATGGAAGTGTTCGACATTCTGTTCAATAAGGGACTTTAAAACAACAGGTATGTACTGAAGTGTTCGTCATTCTATTTACTAAGGGACCTTTAAAACAACAGGAATGTACTGAAGTGTTCGTCATTCTATTTACTAAGGGACTTTAAAACAACGGGTATTTATGGAAGTGTTCGTCATTCTGTTCACTAAGGGACCTTAAAACAACAGGT
>NW_013708117.1:0-457 GCF_000517525.1 Limulus polyphemus | reverse complement strand
CAGTAGTAATATATAAAACAAGACACTGTAGAACACACATGATGTGAACAACAGGTCACATGAAACAACAGGTCACATGTTTATATATAACTACTGCAAGACACTGTAGAACACACATGATGTACAGTAGTAATATATAAACATGTAACCTGTTGTTCACACAATGTGTGTTCTACAGTGTCTTGTGAGTAGTTATATATAAACGTGTGACCTGTTGTTTACATCATGTGTGTTCTACAGTGTCTTGTCAGTAGTAATATATAAACGTGACATGTTGTTTACATCATGTGTGTTCTACAGTGTCTTGTCAGTAGTTATATATAAACATGTGACCTGTTGTTTACATCATGTGTGTTCTACAGTCTTGTCAGTAGTAATATATAAACATGTGACCTGTTGTTCACATCATGTGTGTTCTACAGTGTCTTGTCAGTAGTTATAAATAAACATGTGACCT
>NW_013708116.1:0-457 GCF_000517525.1 Limulus polyphemus | reverse complement strand
ACCAGTATACCTCTACCCACTTGTGTGTTATTTTACATCTTGTAGACCAGTATACCTCTACCACTTGTGTGTTATTTTACATCTTGTAGACCAGTATACCTCTACCACTTGTGTGTTATTTTACATCTTGTAGACCAGAATACCCCTACCATTTGTGTGTTATTTTACATCTTGTAGATCAATATACCTCCTATACCTCTACCACTTGTGTGTTATTTTACATCTTGTAGACAAGTATACCTCTACCATTTGTGTGTTATTTTACATCTTGTAGACGAGTATACCTCTACCATTTGTGTGTTATTTTACATCTTGCAGACCAGTATACCTCTACCACTTGTGTGTTATTTTACATCTTGTAGACCAATATACCTCTACCATTTGTGTGTTATTTTACATCTTGTAGACCAGTATACCTCTACCACTTGTGTGTTATTTTACATCTTGTAGACGAGTA
>NW_013708115.1:0-457 GCF_000517525.1 Limulus polyphemus | reverse complement strand
AGTGCCATATTACTGGTAACAAGGTTACATCAGTGCCATATTACTGATAACAAGAATACACCAGTGCCATATTACTGATAACAAGAATACACCAGTGCCATATTACTGATAACAAGATTACGTCAGTGCCATATTACTGATAACAAGGTTACATCAGTGCCATATCATTGATAAGAATATTACATCAGTGCCATATTATTGATAACAAGGTTACATCAGTGCCATATTACTGATAACAAGAATACACCAGTGCCATATTACTGATAACAAGATTACATCAGTGCCATATTACTGATAACAAGATTACGTCAGTGCCATATTACTGATAACAAGATTACATCAGGGCTATATTACTGATAACAAGATTACATCAGTGCCATATTACTGATAACAAGATTACGTCAGTGCCATATTACTGATAACAAGATTACGTCAGTGCCATATTACTGATAACAAG
>NW_013708114.1:0-457 GCF_000517525.1 Limulus polyphemus | reverse complement strand
TGAATGATGTGTAACAGTGAGTAAATGATTTTAGTTTACTTTTGAATGATGTGTAACAGTGAGTAAATGACTTTTAGTTTACTTTTGTATGATGTATAACAATGAGTGAATGACTTTAGTTTACTCTTGTATGATGTGTAACAATGAGTAAATTATTTTAGTTTACTTTTGTATGATGTGTAACAATGAGTAAATTACTTTAGTTTACTGTTTTATGATATGTAACAATGAGTAAATTATTTTAGTTTACTCTTATATGATGTGTAACAATGAGTGAATGATTTTAGTTTACTCTTGTATGATGTTTAACAGTAATTGCTTTTAGCTTACAGTTTTATGATGTGTAACAGTGAGTAAGTAATTTTAGCTTAATCTTATATGACGTGTAACAATGAATGAATGATTTTAGCCTAATATATAGTAGTATAATGTGTAAAAGTAATTGATTTTAGCTTAC
>NW_013708113.1:0-457 GCF_000517525.1 Limulus polyphemus | reverse complement strand
AGACAGTTTCACTCTTGATGCACTTGGGCCAAAGTGATACACAACTGTATTAAGATTTCAGGAGATAATCTCACTCTTGATGCAGTTCGGGTCAAATGATACACTACTCTACTGTGTTAAGATTTCATGAGACAGTCTTACTCTCTCTAAATTTATCTAACCTAGGCTAGTGCACAATAATAACTGTGTTAGGTTTGTGTTTGCTGGTATCGTATTAGTTTTGTTTATCGCTTATTTCATAAGAAATACTCACCAAGGTTGGTTTTATAAACAGAAAGCACCAAATGCAATATAGCATAACTTCATTATGCTGGAGGTCTATACAAATAGAAATAAATATAGTATATATATATATTTCCCAAAAGGTTGCACAAGCGTATATGGTGTCACTCGTCGTGGTGTTCTTCATCGGTTTGTCTAAGCAATAAACCTAATACTGGGACTGTCTCTTTGTGTG
>NW_013708112.1:0-457 GCF_000517525.1 Limulus polyphemus | reverse complement strand
GTTATAAACACACACAGAGCAACTGAGTGTTACTATAAACACACACAGCAACTGAGTGTTACTATAAACACACACAGCAACTGAGTGTTATAAACACACACAGAGCAACTGAGTGTTACTATAAACACACACAGCAACTGAGTGTTACTATAAACACATACACAGCAACTGAGTGTTATTATAAACACACACACAGCAATTGAGTGTTATTATAAACACATACACAGCAACTGAGTGTTACTATAAACACATACACAGCAACTGAGTGTTACTATAAACACATACACAGCAACTGAGTGTTACTATAAGCACACACACAGCAACTGAGTGTTATTATAAACACACACACAGCAACTGAGTGTTATTATAAACACATACACAGCAACTGAGTGTTACTATAAACACACACACAGCAACTGAGTGTTATTATAAACACACACACAGCAACTGAGTGTTA
>NW_013708111.1:0-457 GCF_000517525.1 Limulus polyphemus | reverse complement strand
AACGTTTGTATGTGTGTTTGAATTATTCGAACAACATGTTCATTACGGAATAAATGAAACACACACATACACGTATAAATAAATATACATCTTGATAAAAATTGAAATATCTCAAGAGAAAAGAAATTTAGCTTAATATTACTGATAGAAATTAGTTCACGATTTTAAGAACTTTAATGACTTTGAAATTCATATCTTAAGCGCGTTTTCGTTACGCCATGTCTGATGAAAATATCTTGAATAACATTTTTATTGTATGGTTAAAGTGTCAATACCTTTACTATATGCCAGTTCACCTAACGTGTTTTGCTTTATCCTGCTGAATTAAACTATTAACACAGTGGATTACAGAAGCATACTATTAAATTGTTCACACCTTTTTTCTTCCTTTTTGATGTAAAATAATAATTGTATTGCTAATATTTGAACTTGAAGTCACAAAAATACAATACTAAAG
>NW_013708110.1:0-457 GCF_000517525.1 Limulus polyphemus | reverse complement strand
AGGAAAACAAGATTGGTTACAATATCTCCTCTCATTATTTTCATGTAATGTCTAAGAAAACAAGATTGGTCACAATATCTCCTCTCATTATTTTCATGTAATGTCTAAGAAAACAAGATTGGTCACAATATCTCCTCTCATTCTTTTCATGTAATGTCTAAGAAAACAAGATTGGCCACAATATCTCTTCTCATTCTTTTCATGTAATGTCTAAGAAAACAACGTTGATTACAATATCTCTTCTCATTTTTTTCATGTGATGTCTAAGAAAACAAGATTGGTTACAATATCTCCTCTCATTATTTTCATGTAATGTCTAAGAAAACAATATTGGTCACAATATCTCCTCTCATTCTTTTCATGTAATGTCTAAGAAAATAACATTGGTTACAATATCTCCTCTCATTCTTTTCTTGTAATGTCTAAGAAAACAAGATTGGTCACAACATCTCCTCTC
>NW_013708109.1:0-457 GCF_000517525.1 Limulus polyphemus | reverse complement strand
AGTTGTACTAGTGTAGTAGGAAAACAGTTTGGTACAAATAGTAATTTAAAAATACATCTAAGAATACACACTGGGGAGAAACCTTACAGTTGTACAATGTGTGGAAAATGCTTTGTAAAGAAGAATGAATTAAAAATACATCAAAGAACACATACTGGTGAGAGACATTCAATAAGTCTTAATATAAAATGATAAAAACCTTATAACTCGAGTACTTTGGAAAGTTGGACCTTTCTTCTTCAGGGGCAATCTGGGAATGGTGGTGTAACGAATGTGTGATATATATATATATATATATATATAAGAATTTGAGTGATGTCATGAAGGTCACTTGGGCTTGCAGGAACTGTTTTTTGTATATCTTTCAGTATATTGTTCTAGGTTTATGTCTTTTCTTGAGAAATATGGCCAGAAGGGAGAACGTTATGTAAAATGGAGATTACTGAAAAAGAAATGT
>NW_013708108.1:0-457 GCF_000517525.1 Limulus polyphemus | reverse complement strand
CCCTCTAGTCTTACACTGCTAAATTAGGGACGGCTAGCGCAGATAGCCCTCGTGTAGCTTTGCGCGAAATTCAAAAACAAACAAACAAACAAACAAACTGAACAATACACTGAACAATACTGAACAACACTCATTTATCCCATCAGGGTGGGGAGTTCCCAGGTCAAAAATAAATTTTTGTTGTAATTCGCGGTTATATTTGTTCGCAGGGGCTTTTCTAGAAAAAAGTATTTTAAAATGTTCAAGGATATGGTTGTGCAAATTGTGGTGTCAAGCTACTGGTTTATCTTTGTTACAACTTATTACGTCTTTGAGATATTCTCGAGTAAGTTCTGCTAATTGTCTTTAGGTTTCTATGTATAATCTTCATAGCACTTGTATACAATAGAATATATGGCACATTTCAATGAGCAATTATATTGTTATGTCTCCGTTCGTTAGTTAATTTTCCGTAAAT
>NW_013708107.1:0-457 GCF_000517525.1 Limulus polyphemus | reverse complement strand
ATAACGAGCATGCGCACAATTGGAACACATTTATGAATAAACATAATTTAATTAAAAGTTGTTTCCATCTCAGTGAACTGTGTTTCTTAGGTTTGGTGTACTATATGTTGTGTGACGATTAAATCTTACGCTTACTTATTGAAATAATATTTCGCTAATATACATATTTTTTTTACATAAAAATAGAGAAAAAGAAGTAAGACTAGTCTCTGTAAGTATAAATTATTGTCATATTTATAGTTGTGGTGGAAAGTAACTCTGTACAGTAACAAAGTTTACCTCTTAAACTCGTTTCATGATCATATCCACCTTACTAATTACATAAAGTTAATAAATATCTACTTTTGTTAGTTGTCACTTTATTATGTGGTGTTCTTTATTTATCAGTTGAATTATCTTTTTTTATATGATAACCGGCTTGTTGTTCATGTTTCAGCTTCTAAGTTCCATTTTCTAA
>NW_013708106.1:0-457 GCF_000517525.1 Limulus polyphemus | reverse complement strand
CAGTGTTTAGTCACATCGATCTGGCCACTCACAGTACACGGTTCTGTTAAAGTAACGTTGTCAGTGTTTAGTCACATCGATCTGGCCACTCACAGTACACAGTTTGTTAACAGTAACGTTGTCCAGTGTTTAGTCACATCGATCTGGTCACTCACAGTACACGGTTTTGTTAACAGTAACGTTGCCAGTGTTTAGTCTCTTCGATCTGACCACTCACAGTACACGGTTTTGTTAACAGTAACGTTGTCAGTGTTTAGTCACATCGATCTGACCACTCACAGTACACGGTTCTGTTAAAAGTAACGTTGTCAGTGTTTAGTCACATCGATCTGGCCACTCACAGTACACAGTTTTGTTAACAGTAACGTTGTCAGTGTTTAGTCACATCGATCTGGCCACTCACAGTACACAGTTTTGTTAACAGTAACGTTGCCAGTGTTTAGTCTCTTCGATCTGA
>NW_013708105.1:0-457 GCF_000517525.1 Limulus polyphemus | reverse complement strand
ACCACACACTTTATCTGGCAATACAGCACATTTAAAAACACCACACACTTTATCTGGCAATACAGCAGATTTAAAAATACCACACATGTTATCTGGCAATACAGCATATTTAAAAATACCACACATGTTATCTGGCAATACAGCATATTTAAAAATACCACACATGTTAACTGGCAATACAGCAGATTTAAAAATACCACACACTTTATCTGGCAATACAGCAGGTTTAAAAATATCACACATTGTATCTAGCAATACAGCAGATTTAAAAATACCACACATTGTATCTGGCAATACAGCACATTTAAAAACACCACACACTTTATCTGGCAATACAGCATATTTAAAAACACCACACATGTTATCTGGCAATACAGCAGATTTAAAAATACCACACATGTTATCTGGCAATACAGCAGATTTAAAAATACCACATACTTTATCTGGCAATACAGCA
>NW_013708104.1:0-457 GCF_000517525.1 Limulus polyphemus | reverse complement strand
CACTTTTTTCCATTTTCCAAAAAAATTCATATTTTCACTGAAACGCCAACCAAGCCCATGTTTTTGCTCAAATTTTGAAAAAAATTGTTTTTCCTCATCCTTCAATACAAAGATGCTCTCCGTGTAAGGCTTATGAAATGGTTATCATTTCATCAAAATTCCCAATAGTTATTTTAGAATCTGTTATTAAAACTTCGGCTTGTTTCGATTTTACTGTTTTTTTTTGTCTTCAGTTATATTGTAAACAAAGAATAGCTTTAAACATCAGATTAATCAAATAAAATACGAATATATAAAGCCGTGACGTCTTCTTATAAAATAAACACCAACATTTCGATTATTTTTACTCTGGGTTAGGCAGAGTTCAATTTTTCTTAGCTCTTCACAGGATATAATATTTTTTTAATGCTATAGTGCCTGAATTTTGTGTTTCCGACGTTTTAAGCACTATCCGATA
>NW_013708103.1:0-457 GCF_000517525.1 Limulus polyphemus | reverse complement strand
ACTAGAGAAATATCTCGTTGTTCATCCTAATAACTAGAGAAACATCTCGTTGTTCATCCTAATAACTAGAGAAACATCTCGTTGTTCATCCTAAAACAAGAGAAATAATCTCGTTGTTCATCCTAATAACTAGAGAAATATCTCGTTATTCATCCTAATAACAAGAGAAATATCTCGTTATTCATCCTAATAACAAGAGAAATATCTCGTTGTTCATCCTAATAACTAGAGAAATATCTCGTTGTTCATCCTAATAACTAGAGAAATATCTCGTTGTTCATCCTAATAACTAGAGAAATATCTCGTTGTTCATCCTAATAACAAGAGAAATATCTCGTTGTTCATCCTAATAATAGAGAAATATCTCGTTGTTCATCCTAATAACAAGAGAAATATCTCTTGTTCATCCTAATAACTAGAGAAATATCTCGTTGTTCATCCTAATAACAAGAGAAAT
>NW_013708102.1:0-457 GCF_000517525.1 Limulus polyphemus | reverse complement strand
GATCTGATTCGAACGTAACAACTTACAGACATAACTTTACATTTAACTGATCTGAATCGAAAACAACAACTTACAGACATAACATTACATTTATCTGAGCTGAGTCTCAGCTGGAAAGGTTATTGATAAAACCTTCGAGATTAAATTGTTCATAAGATATTGTACTTCACAACCTATAATAATAAACGGATGTAATTGTTTGTTCAGGAGATATTGTACTCCACAAACTACAATAATAAAAAGGTGTAATTGTTTGTTCAGAAGATATTGTACTTCACAACCTATAATAATAAACGGATGTAATTGTTTGTTCAGGAGATATTGTACTTCACAAACTACAATAATAAACGGATGTAATTGTTTGTTCATGAGATATTGTACTTCACAACCTATAATAATAAACGGATGTAATTGTTTGTTCAGGAGATATTGTACTTCACAACCTACAATAATAAAC
>NW_013708101.1:0-457 GCF_000517525.1 Limulus polyphemus | reverse complement strand
GTTATATAGCAATAGATACGTCGTTATGGATGTTAGGTACACGTTATATAACAATAAATACGTCGTTATGAATGTTAGATACACGTTATATAACAATAGATACGTCGTTATGGATGTTCTAAACACGTTATATAACAATACATACGTCGTTATGGATGTTAGATACACGTTATATAACAATAGATACGTCGTTATGGATGTTCTAAACACGTTATATAACAATTACATTCTTCGTTATGGATATTGGATACATGTGATATAACAATACATACGTCGTTATGGATATTGGATACATGTGATATAGCAATACATATCTATACGTACAAAGTTCTGTTTCACATTGGAGTCTCAACTTTTTTATAGTTATCTTAATAAGAGAAAACAAGGTCCTGTTTCATGTTGGGGTCCCAACTTTTTGTTATAGTTATCTTAATAAGAGAAAACAAGGTCCTGTTTC
>NW_013708099.1:0-457 GCF_000517525.1 Limulus polyphemus | reverse complement strand
CTTAACCAGTTTAGATGTATTTAGATACCTACTCTACCAGTTTAGATTTATTTAGATACCTACTCTACCAGTTTAGATGTATTTAGATACCTACTCAACCAGTTTAGATGTATTTAGATACTTAACCAGTTTAGACGTATTTAGATACCTACTTAACCAGTTTAGACGTATTTACATACCTACTCAACCAGTTTAGACGTATTTACATACCTACTATACCAGTTTAGATGTATTTAGATACCTACTCAACCAGTTTAGATGTATTTAGATACCTACTCTACCAGTTTAGACGTATTTAGATACCTACTCTACCAGTTTAGACGTATTTAGATACCTACTCTACCAGTTTAGACGTATTTAGATACCTACTCTACCAGTTTAGACGTATTTAGATACCTACTCAACCAGTTTAGACGTATTTAGATACCTACTCAACCAGTTTAGACGTATTTAGATA
>NW_013708098.1:0-457 GCF_000517525.1 Limulus polyphemus | reverse complement strand
GAGCACCCTAACCACCAGGCCATGCCGGGCCAGATCATATGCAAACAGTGAAGATGAAACACCATTCAAATTTGCTTACTCTGTTTTTTTTTTTTTAATATTATACAGTATATGGTGGATCGGGTGTGGACTGAGAATCTGTGGTTCGTGCCTCGTTACCGCCAGGACCCGAACTTTGGGGCCGTTGGTGAGTCATAAGAGTAACGATGAAATCCCACTATTCGATTAGAGTATTCCACGAGTTGCCGATGGGTGATGTTGAGTACCGAGCTACTTTTTCTCTAATCTATCGCTTCAAAAGTAGGGACGTCTAGCGCAGATAACCCTCGAGTAGCTTTGCGGGAAATTCAACAAACTGTTTAGTCTTAGAACATAAAAAAATAATACATTGTTCCAATTAGACAATCCTAATAAACAAATATATTGTTACGTCTCCGTATGTTAATTGATTTTCCGT
>NW_013708097.1:0-457 GCF_000517525.1 Limulus polyphemus | reverse complement strand
TTTGTTGTATACATACCCAACAATATCCAATGTATATATGTATACAACACACTCTACCTCTGGTGATCTACTGAGATAACACATTGTATACATATATACATTGGATATTGTTGGTTATATCAGTAGATCACCAGAGAAAGAGTGTGTTGCATACATAATTTGGATATTGTTGGTTATCTCAGTAGATCACCAGAGGTATAGTGTGTTGTATACATACTTAAATTGGATATTGTTGGTTATCTCATTAGATCACCAGAGGTACAGTGTGTTGCATACATAAATTGGATATTGTTGGTTATCTCAGTTGATCACCAGAGGTATAGTGTGTTGCATACATAATTTGGATATTGTTGGTTATCTCAGTAGATCACCAGAGGTAGAGTGTGTTGTATACATACATAAATTCGATATTGTTGATTATCTCAGTAGATCACCAGAGGTAGAGTGTGTTGTATAC
>NW_013708096.1:0-457 GCF_000517525.1 Limulus polyphemus | reverse complement strand
TGTAAGGTAGTATTAGATCTGTAAGGTAGTATTAGATACTACCTTATATATTAGATCTATAAGGTAGTATTAGATCTATAAGGTAATATTAGATCTATAAGGTAGTATTAGATCTGTAAGGTAGTATTAGATCTATAAGGTAGTATTAGATCTGTAAGGTAGTATTAGATTTGTAAGGTAGTATTACATCTGTAAGGCACTATTAGATCTGTAAGGTAGTATTAGATCTGTAAGGTATTTATTAGATCTGTAAGGTAGTATTAGATCTATAAGGTAGTACTAGGTCTGTAAGGCACTATTAGATCTGTAAGGTAGTATTAGATTTGTAAGGTAGTATTAGATCTGTAAGGTAGTATTAGATATATAAGGTAGTACTAGATCTATAAGGTAGTATTAGATCTGTAAGGTAGTATTAGATCTGTAAGGTAGTATTAGATATATAAGGTACTATTAGATC
>NW_013708095.1:0-457 GCF_000517525.1 Limulus polyphemus | reverse complement strand
CTGTTGTCCTACATAAGAAACTAACTGGAACATATCCTTCTTTGTCATGTAGAAGGATATGTTCCAGTTAGTTTCTTATGTAGGACAACGTAAAACTGCCAATGGATTACTCTTCAGGTTTCTTATGTAGGACAATAACTGGAACATATCCTTCTTCGTCAAGAGTAATTTATTGGCAATTTTACATTGTCCTACATAAGAAACTAACTGGAACATATCCATCCTTAACATGTAGAAGGATATGTTCCAGTTAGTTTCTTATGTAGGACAACGTAAAACTGCCAATGGATTACTCTTAGAAGGATATGTTCCAGTTAGTTTCTTATGTAGGACAACAGAAAACTGCCAATAGATTACTCTTGGTCAAGAGTAATCTACTGGCAGTTTTATGTTGTCCTACATAAGAAACTAACTGGAACATATCCTTCTTCGTCAAGAGTAATCTATTGGCAGTTTT
>NW_013708094.1:0-457 GCF_000517525.1 Limulus polyphemus | reverse complement strand
AGTTCCACATCACTGTGTTATTAGTCAATAAAATCTAGTTCCACATCACTGTGCTATTAGTCAAAAAATCTAGTTCTACATCACTGTGCTATGAGTCAATAAAATCTAGTTCCACATCACTGTATTATTAGTCAATAAAATCTAGTTCCACATCATAGTGTTATTAGTCAAAAGGAATCTAGTTAATTTACGCTTTCCTAATTGATCAGTTATACCTCTGTTAACTTTAAACATATTTAATAGATAACTAGATACTTACATACAAGATAATGAATAACTACATTCTGATATGGCACAAGTTAATTCTATGTTTAGCAGAAATAATTATTTATATATGAGTATGTTACAATATATGATCAATATATGTTTAAAAGTAACCAAATGAATTAACATTTTGCTGAAATTAAATAGCTATGTAATCAGTTAACATTAAAAAGATCGAATAAAAATAAATAAA
>NW_013708093.1:0-457 GCF_000517525.1 Limulus polyphemus | reverse complement strand
TAGTAAAATTTGATCATTGAGGTTGTGTTCATATTAGCTCATGTATGAGGTCTGATGGCTAATAAACTTTGATCATTGTGGTTGTGTTCATATTAGCTGATGTATGAGGTCTGATGGCTAGTAAAATTTGATCATTGTGGTTGTGTTCATATTAGCTGATGTATGAGGTCTGATGGCTAATAAACTTTGATCATTGTGGTTGTGTTCATATTAGCTGATGTATGAGGTCTAATAGCTAGTAAACTTTGATCATTGTGGTTGTGTTCATATTAGCTGATGTATGAGGTCTGGTAGCTAATAAACTTTGATCATTGTGGTTGTGTTCATATTAGCTGATGTATGAGGTCTAATGGCTAGTAAAATTGGATCATTGTGGTTGTGTTCATATTAACTGATGTATGAGGTCTAATGGCTAGTAAAATTTGATCATTGATGGTTGTGTTCATATTAGGTTATA
>NW_013708092.1:0-457 GCF_000517525.1 Limulus polyphemus | reverse complement strand
GTCTACTGTGTCACAGGATGCTAGAATCTGTAAATCTCTATATGTGGCAACAGTCTACTGTGTACAGAATGTTAGAATCTGTAAATCTTTATAAGTGGCCACAGCCTACTGTTTCACAGAACGCTAGAATCTGTAAATTTATATATGTGGCCACAGTCTGCAGTGTCACAGAAGGTTAGAATCTGTAAATCTCTATATGTGGAATTATTAAATATTAGTATCAAAGACGACTGTAAATCTTTTTAACACTTGTATGAAAGACAAAAACAGGAAAACATAATAAGTTATCAAGATAAAAGTAAAGTCCTTTAAAGAGCTGCTTATACCAGTTTTGCTTGTCTGTTTTCCAGAAATTATAAACCGATTTTATTATAGCTTTACTGCCTGGGGTTCACATTTATTCTGTAGCTCAAACGTTATTACTTACTAAACAAACCTTGATTAAGAAGAAAATTGA
>NW_013708091.1:0-457 GCF_000517525.1 Limulus polyphemus | reverse complement strand
GCCGGGCCATAAGATAATGAGCCTCACAGAGCGTAACCTTTGTATTAAAAACTAAATTCTTACTTTTTTACAGGATTTGATTACTTTTTTTCAAGAAGAATATAACGAACGAAAATAACATAAATGCCCATAAATGTTAATGGCCTAGTGACATTAATAATTACTTTAAGCGTTTACGCAAAAAAATTAAAAATGTAAATAATTTCGAATTTGTTTGTTTGTTCACTTTCGCGCATACCACAATTCCATTTTACTGGTAGTTTGAGTGACCCTTTTTTAATTCCCTGTTGACATTAAGCAGTCATTGAGGTATACACACAGATTATAAAATGTTTACCTTGAAGATGTCTTATGGCAAAATGACTTTCTGTTTCTTAGAGTTTGGGTTATTATCACTGATTAAATACGGAAACAAGGAAGACGTATGCCAATAGAACAAATTACCAAAAGAGTATGC
>NW_013708090.1:0-457 GCF_000517525.1 Limulus polyphemus | reverse complement strand
TTATGTATGAGGTTAATAAAACGTTCAGTTCAATAAGACTTGTTTGTAATCTATCTATCTATCTAGTTCAATAAGACTTGTTTGTAAGCTATGTATGAGGTTAATAAAGCGTTTAGTTCAATAAGACTTGTTTGGTGACTTGTTTGTAAGTTATGTATGAGTTTAATAAAGCGTTTAGTTCAATAAGACTTGTTTGTAATCTATTTATCTATCTAGTTCAATATGAGTTGTTTGTAAGTTATGTATGAGTTTAATAAAGCGTTTAGTTCAATAAGACTTGTTTGTAATCTATCTATCTATCTAGTTCAATATGACTTGTTTGTAAGTTATGTATGAGTTTAATAAAGCGTTTAGTTCAATAAGACTTGTTTGTAATCTATCTATCTATCTAGTTCAATATGACTTGTTTGTAATATATCTATCTATCTAGTTCAATATGACTTGTTTGTAAGTTATG
>NW_013708089.1:0-458 GCF_000517525.1 Limulus polyphemus | reverse complement strand
TTTTTCGTTGTTATGTTCTGTATTCTTTCCTGTAATGATGCTTTATTTTTCAGTGTTTTTTGTTGTTGTTGCTTATAACTTCTGCAGTTGTGATTATGTGGTCATATTCGTCTGCGTTGTTGGCTTTAGTGTCGGGTAGGTTTGAGTTGAACTTCGGTGAGTATAGATGGCTATTCATTTTTGTGTAATTATTTACTATGTTCAAAAAAAGTGATTATTCATGTTTGGTGCGTCTGGTGCTTTAAAAGTTTTTGTAGCTGTTCTTTAAAAGCACTTGCCTTTTATTTATTTGTGTATGCAATTTTATTATTGTGTTTCAATGTTGGATATGATTGTGCGTTCTGTTATTTTTAGTCATCCTTTTTATGTGTCAAAAATTCTTTAGGATCTTTTATTTGTGTGTTCAATTGTGAACAGTAGTTGTCCCATTGCTGTGATTTTAATTGTTTTATTTATTT
>NW_013708088.1:0-458 GCF_000517525.1 Limulus polyphemus | reverse complement strand
GTATTTGATTGAAGCTGATATATTAAAGAAACACACTGCAGTGTGATTGAAGCTGAGATATTAATGAAACACACTGTAGTATTTGATTGAAGCTGAGATATTAATGAAACACACTGCAGTATGTGATTGAAGCTGAGATATTAAAGAAACACACTGCAGTATGTGATTGAAGCTGAGATATTCTCAGCCTCAATCACACATTGCAGTGTGTTTCATTAATATTTCAGCTTCAATCACACACTGCAGTATGTTTCATTAATATCTCAGCCTCAACCGCAGTGTGTGATTGAAGCTGAAATATTAATGAAAAACACTGCAGTATTTGATTGAAGCTGATATATTAAAGAAACACACTGCAGTGTGATTGAAGCTGAGATATTAATGAAACACACTGTAGTATGTGATTGAAGCTGAAATATTAATGAAACACACTGCAGTGTGTGATTGAAGCTGACATA
>NW_013708087.1:0-458 GCF_000517525.1 Limulus polyphemus | reverse complement strand
TTTTTTAGTGTCGTAAATCTGATAATTTCCCGCTGAGCCACTGGAAGCAGCATTATGGGGAAATTTTTTTTTATTTTGTCTTGTAGAAAGTTGAACTTTTATCCAACCACGTAGAATCGTCACAAACTAATTGTGACGTTATAATTTGGACTATAATATTATATAAATATTTATTTTCTTCCAGAGGACGCTTTTAGGAGATGTTATCAAACATAACGATATTATTCTTTTAAAATTTAAACTAACTAACTTCTTTCTTTATCCATCACTGAAAATCGAAGCAGATACGAAAATTCTGTTGTATACGCTTTTGTGCTCCGTGCGTGTTGTTGTAAAACACTTATTGCTTTTGCCTCATTATTTTGAAAGCCCCACCAAGATTTCATGTTAACATTTTGCTTAGTTTTTCCAAGCATATAATATTTTCGAGTAAAATTATAAAGCTCTTTTACCCCCAG
>NW_013708086.1:0-458 GCF_000517525.1 Limulus polyphemus | reverse complement strand
GTTGAGCTTTGCTTGCGTGAGCAGCTTTTCAAACGAGAGACAGACATCACGGTTAGCAACACATATAAGATTTATTTGCCGAAAGCCGCTTATAACTTTGTCCGCTTATAACTGGCGAGCCGCTACACCGATTACCACCACCTGGTACGTACCATTAGCACCCTCATCCCGGAGTGTAATCTGGGGAGGGGCTCAGCGTTCTGATCTGACGCTTCTCTGTCGTCCCTAGCGCTACTATATCTTCCCAGTACGTTGAGCATTATTTTACTTTACTACACAAAAATAATTATCTAACTTTCCGCCCTCACACAGTTCAAACTACATGGCTTTGTCCTATATCTTTATAGAGACGTGTAGTCGTTAAAATTTGCCAATATTTTGCCTACAAGATTCTCATTGTATGACAACTTAGAATTGAATACCATGATTTTTGTTTGCAGATTGTCCTGGAATTTTTC
>NW_013708085.1:0-458 GCF_000517525.1 Limulus polyphemus | reverse complement strand
CCATTATCTTCTGTGTCCAGTTCTGGTAACAAATACTTGAACTGGAAGTACTTGAAAAGGACTCCACATCATTATCTTCTATGTCAGTTCTGGAAACAATACTTGAACAGGAAGTACTTGAAAGGACTCCACATCATTATCCTCTGTGTCAGTTGTGGTAACAATACTTGAACTGGAAGTACTTGAAAGGACTTCACATCATTATCCTCTGTGTCAGTTGTGGTAACAATACTTGAACTGGAAGTATTTGAAAGGATTCCACATCATTATCTTCTGTGTCAGTTCTGGTAACAATACTTGAACTGGAAGTACTTGAAAGGATTCCACATCATTATTTTCTGTGTCAGTTTGGTAACAATGCTTGAACTGGAAGTACTTGAAAGGATTCCACATCATTATTTTCTGTGTCAGTTCTTGTAACAATACTTGAACTGGAAGTACTTGAAAGGACTTCACAT
>NW_013708084.1:0-458 GCF_000517525.1 Limulus polyphemus | reverse complement strand
ATCATTTATGTAGAACAATAATACGTAGTATCATTTATGTAGAACGATATTATGTAGTATCATTTATGTAGAACAATATTAAGTAGTATCAATATTATATAGTATCATTTATGTAGAACAATATTATGTAGTATTATTTATGTAGAACAATATTATGTAGTATCATTTATGTAGAACAATATTATCTAGTATCATTTATGTAGAACAATATTATGTAGTATCATTTATGTAGAACAATATTATGTAGTATCATTTATGCAGAACGATATTATGTAGTATCATTTATGTAGAACAATATTAAGTAGTATCATTTATAATATTGTTCTACATCTAGTATCATTTATGTAGAACAATATTATGTAGTATCATTTATGTAGAACAATATTATGTAGTATCATTTATGCAGAACGATATTATGTAGTATCATTTATGTAGAACAATATTAAGTAGTATCATTT
>NW_013708083.1:0-458 GCF_000517525.1 Limulus polyphemus | reverse complement strand
TAACTGTTTAACAACTTTCTGTCTGGTATCAATGTACTACATAATTTAACTGTTTAACAACTTTCTGTCTGGTATCAATGTACTTCATACTTTAACTGTTTAACAACTTTCTGCTAGGTTTCAATGTACTACATACTTTAACTGTTTAACAACTTTCTGTCTGGTATCAATGTACTTCATACTTTAACTGTTTAACAACTTTCTGCTAGGTTTCAATGTACTACATACTTTAACTGTTTAACAACTTTCTGTCTGGCATCAATGTACTACATAATTTAACTGTTTAACAACTTTCTGTCTGGTATCAATGTACTTCATACTTTAACTGTTTAACAACTTTCTGCTAGGTTTCAATGTACTACATACTTTAACTGTTTAACAACTTTCTGTCTGGTATCAATGTACTACATACTTTAACTGTTTAACAACTTTCTGCTAGGTTTCAATGTACTACATAC
>NW_013708082.1:0-458 GCF_000517525.1 Limulus polyphemus | reverse complement strand
CTTACCAGTATCAACTAATGGAATAAAGGGGGATGAATTGTGTTTACCAGTATCAACTAATGGAATAAAGGGGAATTAACTGTGTTTACCAGTATCAACTAATGGAATAAAGGGGGATGAATTGTGTTTACCAGTATCAACTAATGGAATAAAGGGGGATTAACTGTGTTTACCAGTATCAACTAATAGAATAAAGGGGGATGAACTGTGTTTACCAGTATCAACTAATGGAATAAAGGGGGATGAACTGTGTTTATTAGTAACAACTAATGGAATAAAGGGAATGAATTGTGTTTACCAGTATCAACTAATAGAATAAAGGGGGATGAATTGTGTTTACCAGTATCAACTAATGGAATAAAGGGGAATTAACTGTGTTTACCAGTATCAACTAATGGAATAAAGGGGGATGAATTGTGTTTACCAGTATCAACTAATGGAATAAAGGGGGATTAACT
>NW_013708081.1:0-458 GCF_000517525.1 Limulus polyphemus | reverse complement strand
ATAATAAACCGAAACTTCTCTCCAGGCCTAATGCTATCCATATTACTCCATTATACATCAAGCTACCAGCCCCAAGTCAAGCGGGAAAGAATAACAGGAGAACTAAAGATAATAAACCGAAACTTCTCTCCAGGCCTAATGCTATCCATATTACTCCATTATACATCAAGCTACCAGCCCCAGGTCAAGCGGGAAAGAATAACAGGAGAACCAAAGATAATAAACCGAAACTTCTCTCCAGGCCTAATGCTATCCATATTACTCCATTATACATCAAACTACCAGCCCCAAGTCAAGCGGGAAAGAATAACAGGAGAACCAAAGATAATAAACCGAAACTTCTCTCCAGGCCTAATGCTATCCATATTACTCCATTATACATCACACTACCAGCCCCAAGTCAAGCGGGAAAGAATAACAGGAGAACCAAAGATAATAAACCGAAACTTCTCTCCAAG
>NW_013708080.1:0-458 GCF_000517525.1 Limulus polyphemus | reverse complement strand
TTTTCTAACTGTTAATTGTTTTAAGAGCAAACACAAAGCCAACCATAGCTAGAATAATATGTATGAGAAACAACTGTACATGTAAAAATGGTTCATTCTATACAAACTAGAAATATGAATTTCTTAACACATTCTTTGTATCTACGTAGAGCGACAGTGTTTTTATACAGCTATATTTTTTAAAATATTAAGTAAATTATGTAGACTGAATGAAAAAAGCAGTTTGAATAAATAGTACCATGACAAACTTTAAAAAAATCTTAGTTAGAAACCATAGCAGCTAACCTTATATTTATATCTGATAAATGGAGAAAGAATGAAAAGTAAAAAAGAGAAATATTATGTAATAAACTAGGAAAATGGATTTTAAAAATGTGTTCTTTATTTAAGTATTTCATCAATATACTAGAAAATTCAGAAGTAATACACAACCCTTTCAACCGTGATGCCGTTATAAT
>NW_013708079.1:0-458 GCF_000517525.1 Limulus polyphemus | reverse complement strand
GTCGTGGATGTTATAGAAACAAGCTACATTTACAACAGTAATCTATGGATAAAGATGTTTATTTTATAGTCCCTCGTGAATGTTATAGAAACAAGCTACATTTACAACAGTAATCTATGGATAAAGATGTTTGTTTTATAGTCCTTCGTGAATGTTATAGAAACAAGCTACATTTACAACAGTAATCTATGGATAAAGATGTTTGTTTTATAGTCCGTCATGAATGTTATAGAAACAAGCTACATTTACAACAGTAATCTGTGGATAAAGATGTTTGTTTTATAGTCCCTCATGAATGTTATGGAAACAAGCTACATTTACAACAGTAATCTATGGATAAAGATGTTTGTTTTATAGTTCCTCATGAATGTTATGGAAACAAGCTACATTCACAACAGTAATCTGTGGATAAAGATGTTTGTTTTATAGTTCCTCGTGAATGTTATGGAAACAAGCTA
>NW_013708078.1:0-458 GCF_000517525.1 Limulus polyphemus | reverse complement strand
TATAATACCCGTACTTTTTTATACGCTGAGATATACTTTCGTTACGATTTCCAAGAAGTAAGTATTATTCACACTGCTATGTGATTTATTGGTCTCTGACTGTTGCTCTTGTTCTCTGTAATATACTTATGTACTGAAAGTAACAAAAAACATCAAAACCAACAACTCTGAACAACGACGGCTATGTCTTTGGGTGTTATTTATTATTTTACCGGCTATGTCTTTGTTATTATTTATTATTTTAACGACCATGTCTTTGTTATTATTTATTATTTTAACGACCATGTCTTTGTTATTATTTATTATTTTAACGATTGTCTTTGGGTATTATTTATTATTTTAACGGCCATGTCTTTGAGTATTATTTATTATTTTAACGGCCATGTCTTTGAGTATTATTTATTATTTTAACGGCCTTGTCTTTGAGTATTATTTATTATTTTCACGGCCTTGTCTTT
>NW_013708077.1:0-458 GCF_000517525.1 Limulus polyphemus | reverse complement strand
CAAAACAAACACTTAGAAGTATATCAAATTTGTTTTGTTTTTTTATACAAAACAAGAGATTTCGATGTGAGAATAGTTCACAATGCTCTCAATAGTCAAAAGTATTTTCTCGTGTGTGATGTCTATTACAGATGTTACTAATCATGTAAATACAAAGAAAATAGAACGCTTGTAAATGGAAGTCTTCCATCGCATTATGCCATTTTACATCATCTAATTAGCAATCTAAACCAAATTTTTCACTTTATTGTGATATTGTACTTAAAGGGGGAAGAGTAAAACCGATTAGTTTTTTTTTTTTTTAGTTGGTATTGATTAAATTTATTTTTCACTATTCTCTTAACAGTTAAATACACAAACGTGATATGAAGAAATAAATGAATGAAACAACCTTATCTTCTAAAACAATCGGTTAAACTATAATTAAACTATTATATAATTATTTTTTTTTGAAAATT
>NW_013708076.1:0-458 GCF_000517525.1 Limulus polyphemus | reverse complement strand
AACCACTTAATAATGTACAGTAGTAATACCAGCTAACACATATAACCACTTAATAATCTACAGTAGCAGTACTAGCTAAAATATATAACCACTTAATAATGTACTGTAGCAGTACCAGCTAACATATATAACCACTTAATAATGTACAGTAGTAATACCAGCTAACACATATAACCACTTAATAATGTACAGTAGCAGTACCAGCTAACATATATAAACACTTAATAATGTACAGTAGCAGTACCAGCTAACATATATAGACACTTAATAATGTACAGTAGTAATACCAGCTAACACATATAACCACTTAATAATCTACAGTAGCAGTACTAGCTAACATATATAACCACTTAATAATGTACTGTAGCAGTACCAGCTAACATATATAGACACTTAATAATGTACAGTAGCAGTACTAGCTAACATATATAACCACTTAATAATGTACTGTAGCAGTA
>NW_013708075.1:0-458 GCF_000517525.1 Limulus polyphemus | reverse complement strand
TGATCTATGTTATCTTCAGGAGTTCTTACTCATCTGTACGGCTTCCACTTTAAAACAACAAGAGCTAGTTTCGACGTGATCTATGTCATCTTCAGGAGTTCTTACTCATCTGTACGGCTCCCACTTTAAAACACAAGAGCTAGTTTCGATGTGATCTATGTCATCTTCAGGAGTTCTTACTCATCTGTACGGCTTCCACTTTAAAACAACAAGAGCTAGTTTCGATGTGATCTATGTCATCCTCAGGAGTTCTTACTCATCTGTACGGCTCCCACTTTAAAACAACAAGACCTAGTTTCGATGTGATCTATGTTGTGTTCAGGAGTTCTTACTCATCTGTACGTTTTCCACTTTAAAACAACAAGAGCTAGTTTCGATGTGATTTATGTCATCTTCAGGAGTTCTTACTCATCAGTACGGCTTCCACTTTAAAACAACAAGACCTAGTTTCGATGTGA
>NW_013708074.1:0-458 GCF_000517525.1 Limulus polyphemus | reverse complement strand
CACAAGGTATGTCAGGTCATACAATATCTAACACATTAGAAGTAACAAACACCCAGTCACAAGGTATGTCAGGTCATACAATATCTAACTTCTAATGTGTAACAAACACCCAGTCACAAGGTATGTCAGGTCATACAATATCTAACTTCTAATGTGTAACAAACACCCAGTCACAAGGTATGTCAGGTCATACAATATCTAACTTCTGATGTGTAACAAACACCTAGTCACAAGATATGTCAGGTCATACAATATCTAACTTCTAATCTGTAACAAACACCCAGTCACAAGGTACGTCAGGTCATACAATATCTAACTTCTAATGTGTAACAAACACCCAGTCACAAGGTATGTCAGGTTATACAATATCTAACTTCTAATGTGTGTAACAAACACCCAGTTACAAGGTATGTCAGGTCATACAATATCTAACTTCTAATCTGTAACAACACCCAGTC
>NW_013708073.1:0-458 GCF_000517525.1 Limulus polyphemus | reverse complement strand
GTTTTTGTTTAGTGACGCATTGGATGATATAATGGGTGTTTTTATGTGGTGACGCATTAGATGATATAATGGGTGTTTTTCTTTGGTGACGCATTATATGATATAATGGGTGTTTTTGTTTAGTGACGCATTGGATGATATAATGGGTGTTTTTATGTGGTGAGGCGTTAGATGATATAATGAGTGTTTTTATTTGGTGACACATTAGATGATACAATGGGTGTTTTTGTTTGGTGACACATTAGATGATATAATGGGTGTTTTTATTTGGTGAGGCGATAGATGATATAATGGGTGTTTTTATTTGGTGACGCATTAGATTATATAATGGGTGTTTTTGTTTGGTGACACATTGGATGATATAATGGGTGTTTTTGTTTAGTGACACATTAGATGATATAATGGGTGTTTTTGTTTAGTGACACATTAGATGATATAATGGGTGTTTTTATTTGGTG
>NW_013708072.1:0-458 GCF_000517525.1 Limulus polyphemus | reverse complement strand
ACTTGAATGTACAGATACATAATTATAATACATTATTTTAACTTCATAACTTTCACCGACTTTTGGGTTTTTGCAATATATGCAATAGAAAACTCGAAATATCACAAAGTGTTATGCTTCCTACAAATGTGTTTAAAGAATTGTGAATAGGTTTATTAAAAAAACAGTTACAAAAATGTTTCTGTTTGTGTAGCTAGTCAGATAAATGCGCTCTCTACATATCGACCATTTATTGTGTAGTTGAAGCTTCGCAGAAAGATGTTTTATTTGTTATATATATATATAAACAATAATGAATAAAACAGTACTCAACATACTTTGAACACGGCAATTATCCGTGAAACTGTTCTTGCAAACAATATTTGCTGGCTTAAAAGTAAAACTTTGATATCCAAGTTTGTGGATCAAGACTGTGTTTCTAAGCTTCATGTTTTTCTGTTGGAGTTATTATGTTTTCC
>NW_013708071.1:0-458 GCF_000517525.1 Limulus polyphemus | reverse complement strand
AATTTGAAATGGATAACTTTCTACAATACCCTTTTACGTGGTTAATATCAGGTCCGACAGGAAATATTAAACCAGTTTGTAAGCAAATTTTCAACTTGTCATTGTGAAGTTATATGTCATATTCCTGAAAATATTGCGTGTTTTTATAGTGAATTTCAACCTATTTATACTAAACTAATGCAAAATATTCCCAACATATAATTTGTCAAAGGATTGCCTGATACAATTCATGATTATCTACAGTCTGATTTTTATCATTAATGATATAATGAGTGGAAGTGGAACAAATAAACGAATATCTCAACTTTTTACAATTGACATTATCAATGTTTTATACTGTACAGAATCTATTTCATCAGGGTGGAGAAATGCACTACATTAGTTTAAATTCTAAATAAATTAGACAAACCTCAGTTGAACATTTTAGTGACACAAATGTTTCTAGCACGTGTCAAGAA
>NW_013708070.1:0-458 GCF_000517525.1 Limulus polyphemus | reverse complement strand
ACCTATAGGTAATCCTTTGAGATTTTTAGTTATTGCAAGGGTGGATGAAAAAAAGATTGATCAGGGTAAAGATAGGTTTTTGTATTGATGAATGAAAAGAAATATATAAAAATTAAAAACTGCTTATTGCAGCCCATATGTAACAAAATAGAACAACAAAAAATGAATTGATTTAATATATAAAAAATAAGGGACTTATTTTTCCAAATGTTAATACAGGATTTCGTAATATTGTATGCTTATAAGAAGTCTGTAGAAAAGTGTGTACATTTTGGTGTATGAAGACCAAAAGAAAAATATAAATGTTTAATTATACTTGTAAAGGATATACACCTAAACAGTGTAAATGAATGTTTGTAATATACAGATATTAAAGTTATAACTCTTTCATGACAAAGCAGTTCAATGATAGTCACACTTAGTTCATGTTGCCCCAGCCTAATTAAAAGGTTTAGGTG
>NW_013708069.1:0-458 GCF_000517525.1 Limulus polyphemus | reverse complement strand
AAAATCAATACATGTGTATTAATATGGTGACTGGCTAGACAAATCAATACATGTGTATTATATGGTGACTGACTAAACAAATCAATACATGGGTATTATATGGTGACTGACTAAACAAATCAATACATGGGTATTATATGGTGACTGACTAAACAAATCAATACATGAGTTATATGTGGTGACTAACTAAACAAATCAATACATGTGTATTATATGGTGACTGGCTAGACAAATCAATACATGTGCATTATATGGTGACTGACTAAACAAATCAATACATGTGTACTATATGATGACTGACTAAACAAATCAATACATGTGTATTATATGGTGACTGACTAAACAAATCAATACATGTGTACTATATGATGACTGACTAAACAAATCAATACATGTGTATTATATGGTGACTGACTAAACAAATCAATACATGAGTTATATGTGGTGACTAACTAAAC
>NW_013708068.1:0-458 GCF_000517525.1 Limulus polyphemus | reverse complement strand
TGAAATGAAATCCATTTCATGCATTATAGAACACGTAAAAAGAGTAAATAAAACATGTTATAAGCAGTCCAAATTATATAAGTAAGTATATTGACCCTTCCCCACTGTTAACGAGAGTTTTTATATCTATACTAGATTGGTAAATAAGTACAACTTCTAAGAAAAAACCAATAAGTGAAAAGAAATACCGGAAGTACGGCTTGAACCCAGTTATTCAGATTAACAGGGCCAGTGCTCTGTAAAACTGTTCTACACAAGCGTACAAGCCAACCTTCACTCGTAAGACATTTTAACTGTGCGTATAAAACGTTGTACTGCTCTCTATTAATATGGTCAGACAATTAGTGGGTTGACTTACACCCACCCAACCAAATCATAGGAGCCTAACTAGACTCACGTATATATATATTATTATTATTATTATATGAAGTGCTGGAAGCTTGTAACTTCACTTCAAA
>NW_013708067.1:0-458 GCF_000517525.1 Limulus polyphemus | reverse complement strand
CACAAACAAACAATTTCTGTACAGAGCATGTTCACTACAATAAGTCAGTAGATCTGTGTCCACAAACAATTTCTGTACAGAGCATGCTCACTACAATAGGTCAGTAGATCTGTGTCCACAAACAAACAATCTCTGTACAGATCATGCTCACTACAATAAGTCAATAGATCTGTGTCCACAAACAATTTCTGTACAGATCATGCTCACTACAATAAGTCAATAGATCTGTGTCCACAAACAAACAATTTCTGTACAGAGCATGTTCACTACAATAAGTCAATAGATCTGTGTCCACAAACATTTTCTGTACAGATCATGCTCACTACAATAAGTCAGTAGATCTGTGTCCACAAACAAACAATCTCTGTACAGATCATGCTCACTACAATAAGTCAATAGATCTGTGTCCACAAACAAACAATTTCTGTACAGAGCATGTTCACTACAATAAGTCAATA
>NW_013708066.1:0-458 GCF_000517525.1 Limulus polyphemus | reverse complement strand
ATGATTGTTGAATGTTCAAGTTAAGAACTGTAGGTTTAAGTTGTGCCTATACGTTTATAATTTTTTTGTATCTTATTTCTAGTGGCTGAAGTAGTTAGCACGCAAGAAGCACCAACTATGTATAGTTTGGAAGGTGAAATAGAATAACATCAGAAATATAAGATGTAATACAAAATAATAAATGTATGGCGCCTCAAAGAACGTACAATATATATGATATTAAAAACTAAGGATGTGTAAGATTAGAAACGACAAACGTGAAAATATTTGTACAACTGTAAATAATAATACAGTAGCGATGGTTCTATTATTATTTTTTGAGTATTATTATTTATAGATGATTATAATCTATGTTGACGAGTATTGTTACTTAGAGATGATTATAATCTATGTTGACGAATGTTGTTATTGAGAGATTACTGTGATCCTTCTTTACGAATATTGTTATTTAAAGATTA
>NW_013708065.1:0-458 GCF_000517525.1 Limulus polyphemus | reverse complement strand
AAGGAGATTTGAAGTTTATTATGTGAGTAAGGAGATTAGAAGTTTATTATGTGAGTTAAGATATTAGAAGTTTATTATGTGAGTAAGGAGATTAGAAGTTTATTATGTTAATAAGGAGATTAGAAGTTTATTACGTGAGTAATGAGATTAGAAGTTTATCACGTGAGTAAGGAGATTAGAAGTTTATTATGTGAGTAAGGAGATTAGAAGTTTATTACGTGAGTAAGGAGATTAGAAGTTTATTATGTGAGTTAAGAGATTAGAAGTTTATCATGTGAGTAAGGAGATTAGAAGTTTATTATGTGAGTAAGGAGATTAGAAGTTTATTATGTGAGTTAAGAGATTGGAAGTTTATCACGTGAGTAAGGAGATTAGAAGTTTATTATGTGAGTAAGGAGATTAGAAGTTTATTATGTGAGTAAGGAGATTAGAAGTTTATTATGTGAGTGAAGAGATTA
>NW_013708064.1:0-458 GCF_000517525.1 Limulus polyphemus | reverse complement strand
ATTATCCGTATGTAATATTGTACTATCTACATATTATCCGTATGTAATAGTGTACTATCTACATATTATACATATGTAATATTGTACTATCTACATATTATCCATATGCAATATTGTACTATCTACATATTATCCATATGTAATATTGTACTATATTCATATTATCCATATGTGATATTGTACTATCTTCATATTATACATATGTAATATTGTACTATCTACATATTATCCGTATGTAATATTGTGCTATCTACATATTATACATATGTAATATTGTACTATCTACTTATTATACATATGTAATATTGTACTATCTATATATTATACATATGTAATATTGTATTATCTACATATTATCCATGGGTAATACATTTAGAGTTAATCACAAAGAAAGGTAATAGTCATCACTACATTTGGAGTTAATCACAAAGAAAGGTAATAGTCATCACTACATTTGG
>NW_013708063.1:0-458 GCF_000517525.1 Limulus polyphemus | reverse complement strand
GTGTTGTGTAAATTAAATTTATTATTTAACAAATTTTAGTGTATAGAAGTTTGAAAAGTATTGTATTAAAAAATTCAACAAGTTTCACTTTGAAAATATATTTACATCACAAACTTGTTGAATTTTTTAATACAATAATTTTCAAACTTCTATAAACTAAGATTTGTAAGTTTTATTTTTCTGTATGAAATATTTTGTACAAATAATAAAGTGTTTTCTCAATCTGACAAAATCTTTTATTATAAAATTTTTTTAGACATAGAATATAAATATATATACACAAAGAAACTTTTATTTAAAAAAAAAAAACAAAAAAAAATCACCAAGATCTTGGGGCAAAAAGACGGCCCACTACAGATCCAGCATATATGGTATCACAAAAAGTGGATATTTTGTAAGGGAACACGTGTGTAAAAAAAAAGTAAAGTCCTATTATGACAAGTTTATATAAGGAGATA
>NW_013708062.1:0-458 GCF_000517525.1 Limulus polyphemus | reverse complement strand
GGTATTGTAAATTGTATTTTTGGTTGTATATTAAAATATATTTGCATTAAAAAAGAAAACTGTGTGTACCAATCTTATTGGCAAATGTCTTAAATTGGATACATATCGGGATTTATTTAACTAACTATTTATTTAACTACTAAATCCAATTTAACTCAGTCCCTGCTGATGAGAAGAATGTCCATAAATGATGCTGCCACCATCATGCTTGAAATTTGGTATGGTGTTGACTGGGTGATGTGCTGTGTTGGGCTTGTGTCAGACGTAGCACTTTGAATTTAGACTGAAAAAGATCAATTTTTCCCTCGTCTGACCACAAAACCTTCTGTTAGATGTCTGCAGTATCATTTACATACTTTGTCGCAAACTCCATTCGCACTCCAATGTGCTAATAGGGCTTTGAACTTAATAAAGTCTTGGATGCTCCAACTAACAATACTGTTCTTTATTTTTCTTTA
>NW_013708061.1:0-458 GCF_000517525.1 Limulus polyphemus | reverse complement strand
AAATACAGCTATTCAACTTCGTTGTGTAGAGAAGCATGAATTGTTTAGAGAAGCATGTGATGTTAATACAGCTATTCAACTTCATTGTGTAAGGAATCATGTGATGTTAATACAGCTATTCAACTTCATTGTGTAGAGAAACATGTGATGTTAATACAGCTATTCAACTTCGATGTGTAGAGAATCGTGTGATGTTAATACAGCTATTCAACTTCGTTGTGTAGAGAATCATATGATGTCAATACAGCTTTCAACTTCATTGTGTAGGAAGCGTGTGATGTTAATACAGCTATTCAACTTTATTGTGTAGGGAATCATGTGATGTTAATACAGCTATTCAACTTCATTGTGTAGGGAATCATGTGATGTTAATACAGCTATTCAACTTCATTGTGAAGGGAAGCATGTGATGTTAATACAGCTATTCAACTTCGTTGTGTAGAGAAGCATGTTATGTT
>NW_013708060.1:0-458 GCF_000517525.1 Limulus polyphemus | reverse complement strand
GATTTTATATCTCATCTAATTTATATCTCATCTGTGGAATATTTGTTGATTTATGTCTCATCTGTGGAATATTTGTGTGATTTTATGTCTCATCTGTGGAATATTTGTGTGATTTTATGTCTCATCTGGGGAATATTGTGTGATTTTATGTCTCATCTGTGGAATATTTGTGTGATTTTATGTCTCACCTGGGGAATATTTGTGTGATTTTATGTCTCATCTGTGGAATATTTGTATGATTTTATGTCTCATCTGTGGAATATTTGTGTGATTTTATATCTCATCTGTGGAATATTTGTGTGATTTATGTCTCATCTGTGGAATATTTGTGTGATTTTATGTCTCATATAGGGAATATTTGTGTAGTTTATGTTTCATTTGGGGAATATTTATGTGATTCACGCCTCATATAGGGAATATTTGTGTGATTTTATGTCTCATCTGGGGAATATTTGTGT
>NW_013708059.1:0-458 GCF_000517525.1 Limulus polyphemus | reverse complement strand
ATAAAGCTGTAAAACAACTTGATATCTTGGTGTGGTTAAAGAAGAAATGAAGCTGTAAAATAACTTGATATCTGAGTGTGGTTAAAGAAGAAATGAAACTGTAAAACAACTTGATATCTTTGTGTGGTTAAAGAAGAAATAAAGCTGTAAAACAGCTTGATGTTTTGGTGTGGTTAAAGAAGAAATGAAACTGTAAAACAACTTGATGTCTTTGTGTGGTTAAAGAAGAAATGAAGCTGTAAAACAACTTGATATCTTGGTGTGGTTAAAGAAGAAATGAAGCTGTAAAATAACTTGATATCTTGGTGTGGTTAAAGAAGAAATAAAGCTGTAAAACAACTTGATATCTTGGTGTGGTTAAAGAAGAAATAAAGCTGTAAAACAACTTGATATCTTGGTGTGGTTAAAGAAGAAATGAAGCTGTAAAACAACTTGATATCTTGGTGTGGTTAAAGAAG
>NW_013708058.1:0-458 GCF_000517525.1 Limulus polyphemus | reverse complement strand
GTATTCTGTCCTGATAATATTCTAAGGGGTGAAAATCATGGCTTATTGGGTATTTCTAGATCATGTAAACATGCCCTGTTTACTGATACCACACAACGTACTCTTAATCTCTGGACTCGTCATCTGAACACTTTTATACTTTTAATATCAAAAAGACTGATATTAATTAACCCATGATCCTTAATAACACTACCGATATTTATTAACCCATGATCCTTAATAACACTACAGATATTAAATAACTCATGACCCTTATTAACACTACCGATATTTATTAACCCATGACCTTTATTAAAACTACTGATATTTATTAACCCATGATCCGTATTAACACTAATGATATTTATTAACCCATGATCCTTATTAACACTAATGATATTTATTAACCCATGACCCTTATTAACACTACAGATATTAATTAACCCATGACCCTTATTAAAACTTCTGATATTAATTAA
>NW_013708057.1:0-458 GCF_000517525.1 Limulus polyphemus | reverse complement strand
CTTTTTTCCAGGTGTATAAATCGTTAAATATTTTGAGAAGTAGTGTATTTGTCAATATCAAACATTTAATTTGAATCAGGTAACTTTAGGTTTAACATTTGAAAACTACACATAGAGAAATATTTTGTCCGAAGAAAATTTAATTAAGCACATCATTTTATGGGAATTTTAATTCTATCAGTTTTATCTACTCATATAATACCTCTGACATGTTTATTTCTAGTCCAAACCTTTATATATTTGCATAGCTTATATTGGTATTTACATTTTCTACTGAAATTCATCTTCACAACTGATATCCCTTATTGAAAAAAACGAACACTCATTATTTGTGAAATGAAATATAAGTTGATTAATCATATTATGCACATACTAGAGGGTTTAAAAATAAATATCTAATTTTTAAGAAAAAAACATCTTAAAATTTATTTAACGAAATATTTGCACACACACACATC
>NW_013708056.1:0-458 GCF_000517525.1 Limulus polyphemus | reverse complement strand
CTTGTTAAAAAAGCTTCCTTCATGTTTTGACTAATTTTTTGAGTAAATACTCTGGTTTTATTTCAATCGGTGTTTTGTAAAGCAGGTTCTACCAGTTTGGATGTTCTTGTTCTTTTTATGTCTATATCCTTGACAATGAATTTTTTTAATTCACCCAACATGAGAAGGAGGCCATGCTCAGAGTTAGATCTCATCATATCCTTTCTCCCATTCTGAACAGATTAGGGACTGGCTTAATTCATCTTCTGTCATTTGACTTCCCTCTATTTAATATTGAGTGGAGCAGTCAGATCCAAAGAGGATATAGGCTGAAGACTTCTTCAGTCTCAACCAATATCTGCATCTATCTCACTTTAAGATGGAGAATGCACAAAAGCTTAGTGATTCCTAGATTGAGGTTTGTGGATCACAGCTTGGACATTAAAGATGTTTATTAGCATGCCTATCATTATTTCTCA
>NW_013708055.1:0-458 GCF_000517525.1 Limulus polyphemus | reverse complement strand
CTCTAGTCTTACACTGCTAAATTAGGGACGGCTAGCGCAGATAGCCCTCGTGTAGCTTTGCGCGAAATTCCAAAAAAAAAAAACCTATGTGAGCATAATGAAGCCAAAACGACATAATATTGTGAATGCGATATAAGAAAAGAATTTAGACTATTTGATAAGTATTCTCATGAATTAATTTAAATAACTTTGTTATTTTGTAATTCAAGAAATTTTTGAAGTTTTTTTCAGGGGTCATCTGGGAAGTAACAAAATGTACAAAAGTTGTTCATATAATATCGCGTGACGCCTCAGAGAACAGAAAAATAAAAAAAAGAGAAATAATACACAATTGAAATGCGTAACCTAAGTAAAAACTGGGAACTTATCTAATTTTCGAGCTAAAAACAGAATAAAAAATAAAAACGAAAAAGGGGAAAAGTTAAGAATATTTTGTTAACAGAAAATAAAATATTGTC
>NW_013708054.1:0-458 GCF_000517525.1 Limulus polyphemus | reverse complement strand
ATAAGTCTGGTATTAAACTGTAGATAATTCAAATTTTAGTATTATACATTAGTTAATTTCTTAATTTTAAAATAAATATTAAAAAAACAAACATTTCAATCTAATCAAATGACAACAGAAAATAGTTTTGATTACTCACCCACATCCCTGAAACGATCCCGTAATGCTTGCCACGTATACGATAAAGGAAGCTATCATTAAACAATATTGTATTAGTGGGTGAACGAAGTACATTTCTTTCAGTTAATATGTGCTTTAACCCTTAGTCAAATCTAACAATAGACAGTAAGTTTAGGATAATTCAACAACCAGTTAGAACAAATTAAATCGTTAAAATATCTAAAAATTTATGATGATACAAAAGATATAAAGAGGAGAACAGGTTCTTTTAAGATAAGTGAATACATTCTAAGTACTATCCTAAAGATATAAATGTTAAACATTTTCAACAATGTATT
>NW_013708053.1:0-458 GCF_000517525.1 Limulus polyphemus | reverse complement strand
CAAAATAACCAATGAAACAAATCTGTAAACCGGAATGCTGAGAACCCTAGAATATTTATTAACATTCTAGGGTTCTCAGCATTCCGGTTTACAGATTTGTTTCATTGTTTATTTTTGTATTTATTAACACAAAATAACCAATGAAACAAATCTGTAAACTGGAATGCTGAGAACCCTAGGATGTTAATAAATACAAAAATAACCAATGAAACAAATCTATAAACTGGAATGCTGAGAACCCCAGATTGTTAGACATACAAAATAACTAATGAAACAAATCTGTATACCGGAATGCTGAGAACCATAGAATGTTAATAAATACAAAATAACCAATGAAACAAATCTGTAAACCGGAGTGCTGAGAACCCTAGAATGTTAATAAATATAAAATAACCAATGAAACAAATCTGTAAACCGGAATGCTGAGAACCCTAGAATGTTAATAAATATTAAATAAC
>NW_013708052.1:0-458 GCF_000517525.1 Limulus polyphemus | reverse complement strand
CTCTGTTTCAGTTATGTTGTACTTAAGGTAGTCCTGTCTCTGTTACATTCACATCTAAGGTACTCCTGTCGCTCTGTTACAGTTATGTCTGAGGTAGTCCTGTCTCTCGGTTACGGTTACCATTATATCTGAGGTAATCCTGTCTCTCTGTTACAGTTATGTCTAAGGTAGGCCTGTCTCCTGGTTACAGTTACATTGTACCTAAGATAGTCCTGTCTCTCTGTTACAGTTATGTCTGAGGTCGTCCTGTC
Source organism: Limulus polyphemus (assembly GCF_000517525.1). NCBI lineage: Eukaryota > Metazoa > Arthropoda > Merostomata > Xiphosura > Limulidae > Limulus > Limulus polyphemus. The sequence continues at coordinate 207 of NW_013708052.1, read as the reverse complement.
TCCCAGTTATGGTTACATTGTACCTAAGGTAATCCTGTCTCTCTGTTACAGTTATGTCTGAGGTAGTCCTGTCTCCCGGTTACAGTTACATTGTACCTAAGGTAATCCTGTCTCTCTGTTACAGTTATGTCTGAAGTTGTCCTGTCTCTCTGTTACATTTGCGTCTAAGGTAATCCTGTCTCTCTGTTACAGTTATGTCTGAGGTTG
>NW_013708051.1:0-458 GCF_000517525.1 Limulus polyphemus | reverse complement strand
CTGTTGAGTCAGGTCTTTAGTAGTTTTATTGTACTTAGTCTGTTGAGTCTGGTCTTTAATAGTTTTATTGTACTTAGTCTCTTGACATGATATCTTGTTTGTTGGATTTATGATAATAGAAAACATCACCTACCGCCAACTCTTGAGCTAATTTTGTCAGATCGAATAGTGGGTTTTGACCATCACTCTTATAACGCACCCACGACGAAACTTTCTTTTATTTTTTGTTTTAATGGTAACAGCACACAAAGAACTCGGCTACGTTCGACCCGATATATTCGAACCATTAACTCTTGCTGTCATGGGTCACACACAATATAACCTTTGTTTAGCCTCGAAAAAGTGTGATACTGACCACGTGCGAGTTTGAAATTTTGTACCATCATGATGAAAGTGTCTTCCCATTGAAACTTCCCAAAGTTTACCACTTTCAAGTGTCATATCAGTAATGAAATATT
>NW_013708050.1:0-458 GCF_000517525.1 Limulus polyphemus | reverse complement strand
CAATTCAACCACCTCAAATTGGCTACTAAGTAGAAAGTGTTATAATAATACAATGACTGTGTCTTAAATCCAAGTATAGTTAATTACGTTCACATCTAGCAGTAGAAAGTGTTATGATAAAGCAATGACTGAGTCTTGAATCCACGTACAATTAATTACATTCACGTCTAGCAGTAGTAAGTGTTATTGTACAAGGTGTATCAGTTATTTAGGAAAAAATGTTTTTCGGTTCAGAAACCCATTTATTCTGAATGCGCGTGTCCATTCACTTACAACGCAAACTCATTTTCGTCAAAGGTTTAATTTTTTAGGTATACTATGACCAGAGCCAAGTATTTTTAAGAAATATGTTGGCAACAACAAAGTTTATAAAAAGAGATTAAAATTAGACGTGAACGTAATTTACTATACCGATAAAGCAATGACTGTGTCTTGAATCCAATAACACTTTCTACTTC
>NW_013708049.1:0-458 GCF_000517525.1 Limulus polyphemus | reverse complement strand
GGTACTTCATACTGCTTTCTTCCCATCTTGGTACTTCAACACTGCTTTCTTCCCAAGAAAGCAATATTAAATACCAAGATCCCATCTTGGTATTTAATATTGCTTTCTTCCCATCTTGGTACTTCATACTACTTTCTTCCAATCTTGGTACTTCACACTGCTTTCTTCCCATCTTGGTACTTTGAAGTACCAAGATGGGAAGAAAGCAGTATGAAGTACCTACTGCTTTCTTCCCATCTTGGTACTTGACACTGCTTTCTTCCCATATTGGTACTTCATACTGCTTTCTTCCTATCTTGGTACTTCACACTGCTTTCTTCCCATATTGGTACTTCATACTGCTTTCTTCCTATCTTGGTACTTCATACTGCTTTCTTCCTATCTTGGTACTTCATACTGCTTTCTTCCCATGTTGGTATTTAATACTGCTTTCTACCCATGTTGGTACTTCATACTGC
>NW_013708048.1:0-458 GCF_000517525.1 Limulus polyphemus | reverse complement strand
AATCTAGTTGCGATACGAGAATGGTAGTCAATCCTTTAGCGTGGATGGTGATAGGGTGCTGCTGACAGGCTGTCTTCACTAGGGACGTCGAAGTATTGCCTTAGTGCCATTTTAAACAAGTGTAGGTACTGTGTGTTAAGACTAGTTGGTTTTCGGATATTTATTCCCACAAAGATACACTAGAACTATATGTGTTAGATGTCCCTAATTTTGAACTGATAGACTAGCGGGAAGACGGCTAGTCATCACCAACATCGACGAAACCTTGGTTTAGTCTAATTGAATAGTGGGATTTGACCTTCACCTTTATAATGCACCCATGGCCCCAAAGTCTAAAAGTCATAGGCAAGCACGTTCAATATTTAGTATTTGGTTTTTATAGTGTTAGGGGCTTGATAAATTATTTTAAAGTTTGGCTCTTCATTTTGTGTTAAGGTTAAGAAATGCTTGTTAGGGCT
>NW_013708047.1:0-458 GCF_000517525.1 Limulus polyphemus | reverse complement strand
GTACATACATATGATTAGAGCTAATTGTGTTTCTTGACTTAGTGATATGTACACGCGTATGATTAGAAATAATTATGCCTTTGCACTTAGTGATACATGCATACATATGACTAGAACTAACTATGCTTTGCATTTAGTGATATGTACACAGATATAATTAGAACTAATTGTATTTGGACTTAGTAACATGTACCTATATATGATTAGAACTAATCACTAATCGTACTTTTTTAACTTAGTGATATATATACATACAAAACTAATGGTGTTTTTGGACTTGCTGTTCTGTACATAGTGATAGAGTCAAATACGGTTTTGATTAATGTATTGAAAAAAAATTAAATAAAACTTTAGTTGTTTTTACAGCATTTATATATTTTTAGGCTAAAATTCACCAAGCTGTAAAAATATAACCTTTATTAAATAAAGAAATCAAATTAATCTAACATTTCAAACGC
>NW_013708046.1:0-458 GCF_000517525.1 Limulus polyphemus | reverse complement strand
GAATCAAAGTCAAATTACTTGCGTAAAGGACTTGTTTTCTGTATATAATCACGCGTCATGATTCAACTTGAATCAAAGTCAAATTACCCGCGTAAAGGACTTGTTTTCTGTATATAATCACGCGACACGATTCATCATGAATCAAAGTCAAATTACTTGCGTAAAGGAATTGTTTTCTGTATATAATCACGCGTCATGATTCATCTTGAATCAAAGTCAAATTACTTGCGTAAAGGATTCGTTTTCTGTATATAATCACGCGACACGATTCATCATGAATCAAAGTCAAGTTACTTGCGTAAAGGACTTGTTTTCTGTATATAATCACGCGTCATGATTCATCTTGAATCAAAGTCAAATTATCTGCGTAAAGGACTTGTTTTCTGTATATAATCACGCGACACGATTCATCTTGAATCAAAGTCAAGTTACCTGCGTAAAGGACTTGTTTCTGTATA
>NW_013708045.1:0-458 GCF_000517525.1 Limulus polyphemus | reverse complement strand
GTTGCTATAACTGTAAGTCATAATATTGTATATGTGTGTAAGACTGTTTGATTGTTTGTTGCTATAACTGTAAGTCATAATATTATATATGTGTGTGTAAGACTGATTGTTTGTTGCTATAACTGTAAGTCATAATATTATATATGTTTGTGTTAACTATTTGATTGTTTGTTGCTATAACTGTAAGTCACAATATTATATGTGTGTTAGACTGTTTGATTGTTTGTTGCTATAACTGTAAGTCATAATATTATATATGTGTGTAAGACTGATTGATTGTTTGTTGCTATAACTGTAAGTCATAATATTATATATGTGTGTAAGACTGATTGTTTGTTGCTATAACTGTAAGTCATAATATTATATATGTGTGTTTAAGACTGTTTGATTGTAATTTGTTTGTTGCTATAACTGTAAGTCATAATATTGTATATGTGTGTAAGACTGTTTGATTGTTT
>NW_013708044.1:0-458 GCF_000517525.1 Limulus polyphemus | reverse complement strand
TTTGACTGCTAACAGTACTACTTCTATCATGTAACAGTATGACTACTAACAGTACTACTTCTATCATGTAACAGTTTAACTACTAACAGTACTACTTCTATCATGCAACAGTTTGACTGCTAACAGTACTACTATCATGCAACAGTTTGACTGCTAACAGTACTACTATCATGCAACAGTTTAACTACTAACAGTACTACTTCTATCATGTAACAGTTTGACTACTAACAGTACTACTTCTATCATGTCACAGTTTGACTACTAACAGTACTACTTCTATCATGTAACAGTTTGACTACTAACAGTACTACTTCTATCATGTAACAGTTTGATTTCTAACAGTACTACTATCATGCAACAGTTTGACTGCTAACAGTACTACTTCTATCATGTAACAGTTTGATTACTAACAGTACTACTTCTATCATGTAACAGTTTGACTACTAACAGTACTACTT
>NW_013708043.1:0-458 GCF_000517525.1 Limulus polyphemus | reverse complement strand
ACAATTGAACATTTCTGGTGAATTCTGCAGTTACTTAAGCAGAAAAAGTGATATTATTTATTTTATTTCATATCTTTAACGTTTTTACTTCATTGTACATTATTGATTTTTCTACAGTAAGTGTTATTGTAGAAAAAATAAAAGATAAAGTTTTACCAACAAGAAATTTAATACTCATTTAGGAAGTACTAGAAATTATACAAATGAAATATTAAAATTGTAAGCTGAAAAAATGTATCTTTATTTCAGGCAAAAGATAACCTTTCACTCAGATTGACTCAGTAAAGGCTTAATAAATTCAAAGACAATATTTTTAGTAAAAAATTTATCCAAAAATCTGATTTTATGTACAACAAACTTGTAATATTAACTAAAACTTGCCAAATTTTGTGAGGATACACAAAGTAAAATCAGAACTACAGCTAACATTATTATATATATATATATATATATATATA
>NW_013708042.1:0-458 GCF_000517525.1 Limulus polyphemus | reverse complement strand
TCTTCCAAAATTTATTTAAAAACATGGGCTATATCCTTGGCTTTTAAGTGAAAATGTGATTTTTTTTTTAGAATCTAAAAAAAGTAATTTTTTCACGCAAAATAAATAGAAAAATATCGGATACTGTTTATTACGTCAGAAAACTTAAAATTGTGACATTATAGCATTGACGAAAAATATTGTTTCTTGTGAAATGATGAAAAAAATGAACTTTCGCTAGCCCAGAGTAAAAAGGGACCAAAAGGTGGAGTTTATTTTACAAGAAGACGTCATAGCCTTTTAGGTGTTGGGATTTTGTTTGAGAATACTTTATTTTGAAGCTCTTGTTTGTTTACAATATAAATGAAAATAAAAAACCGGTAAAACAGAAGATAACCAAAATATTGATAACACATTATGAAATAACCATTGGGAATTTTGATGAAAGAATATCCATTTTGAAACTCTTACATCAAGGG
>NW_013708041.1:0-458 GCF_000517525.1 Limulus polyphemus | reverse complement strand
CGACTCCAAACCTCAAGTATTTATCAAGTTCATACAAGCACCAGAATATAGACATTATACCGTGAACTAAGTTCTGTCGACTCCAAACCTCAAGTATTTATCAAGTTCATACAAGCACCAGAATATAGACATTATACCGTGAACTAAAGTACTGTCGACTCCAAACCTCAAGTATTTATCAAGTTCATACAAGCACCAGAATATTGAAACCCTTGTACACGCATCTTCTTAGTATACTAATACAATATTTTAAATAATGATATCATCAAACGACGATACACATTAACAAGGAAAGGTAATGACGTCATTTCCTTGTAAGATTACTTCGTCTAATCATACATGGTTTATTAACACTTATTGATTATCAGTTACACAGAGTTTCAACGTTTCATTAGGTTCAGTGGCGTAGCAAGAGTTCTCAGCACCCGGGGGCAAAGACACCTTGGGCGCCCCCACCT
>NW_013708040.1:0-458 GCF_000517525.1 Limulus polyphemus | reverse complement strand
GCTCCATTATAAACATTTATCTCGCTCATTACGTGCTCCATTAAAAACGTTTATCTCGCTCATTACGTGCTCCATTATAAACGTTTATCTCAGCTCATTACATGCTCCATTATAAACGTTTATCTTGGCTCATTACGTGCTCCATTATAAACGTTTATCTCAGCTCATTACGTGCTCCATTATAGAGTAAACATTTATCTCAGCTCATTACGTGCTCCATTATAGAGTAAACATTTATCTCAGCTCATTACTTGCTGCATTATAGAGTAAACATTTATCTCAGCTCATTATGTGCTCCATTATAGAGTAAACGTTTATCTCAGCTCATTACATGCTCCATTATAGAGTAAACATTTATCTCAGCTCATTACATGCTCCATTATAAACGTTTATCTCGGCTCATTACATGCTCCATTATTGAGTAAACATTTATCTCAGCTCATTACATGCTCCATTAT
>NW_013708039.1:0-458 GCF_000517525.1 Limulus polyphemus | reverse complement strand
CGATATTACAGTACGTCACTGTGCTGTGTGTGTGTGTAACCACTGCGGTAAACACACCATTCCAGAATATGAACAAGGGTTTCCATTAAATTGAAATTCAATTTTCCTCAGGTTGTAAGTCCGAGAGTTCATGGTTAGCGTCTTTTTGCAGTGAAAAACTCGCTTCAAACTTTGGAGAAGTGGATGAACTGTAAAATATATGATTGTATTCAGTCAGACAAAAACTGGAAATGTGTACCGTTCACTAGCTGCTTTCCCTCTAATTCAGCAGCTCAAAACTAGAGACGGATACCGTGCTATTAACCCTTGTGCAACTTTGCGCGAAAATTCTAAATAAACAAACCAATACTTTAGAATATTTACATGACGCAAGAACTCACTGACATGACAGTCACTTCACAACCAATGAGTACTAAGTGAAGAAATAAAGCCGAAACATTAAGCCAGTAAAATGTATG
>NW_013708038.1:0-458 GCF_000517525.1 Limulus polyphemus | reverse complement strand
TTTTGTATATTTTCAAAATATGATGAATCAGTTGATAGAAGTGTGAATTTTTTATGCATCTGATTTTAACTTTATACACAAGTGCCAAAATACTATAATTTAAGGTCTTGTTTGAACTAATCTTTCTGACTAAAATACTTGACTTCATATTCCTTGAACATGATGCTGTCCTTTGCTTATATTTTACCACCATTTTTATGACCTATATACTGAACATTTGTGGTATTCATATGCCCTGAACTTTAATTGTGATGTTTCACTTAAAGATAATTTCATTAACATATATCTGTTAGCATCTTCATATGGATGCCAGTTGATATCTGAAACTGGTTTAGGGTGTCTCGTAAAATTCCTAGACACAAAAACTTTCTTAAACTGTAGAAAAATTAGGAAATCTGTTGAATATTTGGTACATTTGCTTTGTTTTAAAATGAAGTTATAAATGTGAAATAGAACAA
>NW_013708037.1:0-458 GCF_000517525.1 Limulus polyphemus | reverse complement strand
GCTACTGCTATATATATATATATATATATAGACCTTTGATACTGCATAAAACAGTTCAAGGTGCTGTTTTTTCTTTCTTTCTTTTCTTCCTTTTTAAATACTGATAGATATAAAAGTTAGAAAAATATTTCAAGATTATATAACGATAAGAAAATTAAACCAGGAGAGTAACTTAAGTGAAGTAGAAAAAGAGGTGGGAAGAAAAGTCCAAAATACTCAAGTTTTTCCTTACAAATCAAAGGGGAATAAATAAAGCAGAATATCTTTCAAAGTACGCCACACACCGTGATAGAAATCCTTTAGAATACATATGAGATTTGTTTTTTGTTTCAGATGTATACTTACGAGGATATAAAAATTGGTGTTTGGGATTTTTGTACGGCGATATGAATCTTATTTCAATTAAGCACAATCAATATCAATCGCACGTTCTGGTAGTTTCTTCCTCTCTCTCTCTC
>NW_013708036.1:0-458 GCF_000517525.1 Limulus polyphemus | reverse complement strand
CAAATATACTTATCCCTTCTTTTTAAAAAGAAAAAATAAAGAGAAGAAAACATAACAATGAATACGATACATCGAAACATTTAAAGTCAGATATTTAAAAGCTGAGCTATATAGCGCAATGTACCCACAGCTTTTCAATATGCATTTGAACATTATTTGTTTTTTGTACAATGCCTTAGAAGTTTTCTGTCAGACGTAAAAGAAACAAGTAACAAATAAAAGGATTCTGTCTGAATATAACTTATGTGATATATAAAATTTGCTACCCCTTCTACAACTAAGCTCTAATATATAGAAAACATTTCAGAGGTGAGAAAAAGTATGAATACTTAATATCTACGCTTAAACAGTTTAATTTTTCAATACAAAATATTAGGTAGTCAATAAATTAATGTCGCTTTTTTTTTAAATGAAAAACCCAAACAACTTATGTATCAAAACAAAACATTTATTAAATG
>NW_013708035.1:0-458 GCF_000517525.1 Limulus polyphemus | reverse complement strand
TTTAATTGTCTAACCAGTTTTCACATAAATAACCCTGTCTTTCTCTGGCTAGGTTTTAATTGTCTAACCAGTTTTCACATAAATAACCTTGTCTTTCTCTGGCCAGGTTTTAATTGTCTAACCAGTTTTCACATAAATAACCCTGTCTTTCTCTGGACAGGTTTTAATTTCTAATCATTTTCACGCAAATAACCCTGTCCCTCACTGGACAGTATCTAATTGTCTAATCAGTTTTCACATGAATAACTCTGTCCCTCACTGGCCAGGTTCTAAATTTCTAATCATTTTCACGCAAATAACCCTGTCCCTCACTGGACAGGATCTAATTGTCTAATCAATTTTCACATGAATAACCCTGTCTCTCACTGGCCAGGTTCTAATTTTCTAATCATTTTCACGCAAATAACCCTGTCCCTCACTGGACAGGATCTAATTGTCTAATCAGTTTTCACATGAAT
>NW_013708034.1:0-458 GCF_000517525.1 Limulus polyphemus | reverse complement strand
GTAGTTTATGATTGTTGGTGTAAAGCACAGCAAGTGTAGTTTCTGATTGTTGGTGTAAAGCACAACAAGCGTAGTTTGTGATTGTTGGTGTAAAGCACAACAAGTGTAGTTTATGATTGTTGGTGTAAAGCACAACAAGTGTAGTTTATGATTGTTGGTGTAAAGCACAACAAGTGTTTTTACACCAACAATCATAAACTACACTTGTTGTGCTTTACACCAACAATCATAAACTACACTTGTTGTGCTTTACACCAACAATCATAAACTGCACAGCAAGTGTAGTTTATGATTGTTGGTGTAAAGCACAGCAAGTGTAGTTTATGATTATTGGTGTAAAGCACAACAAGTGTAGTTTATGATTGTTGGTGTAAAGCACAACAAGTCTAGTTTATGATTGTTGGTGTAAAGCACAGCAAGTGTGGTTTATGATTGTTGGTGTAAAGCACAACAAGTCT
>NW_013708033.1:0-458 GCF_000517525.1 Limulus polyphemus | reverse complement strand
ACATTAATATTCATCCATCACTATATTAAATCATCTACTACATTAATATTCATTCATCACTATATTAAATCATCTACTACATTACTATTCATCCATCACTATATTAAATCATCTACTACATTACCATTCATCCATCACTGGATTAAATCATCTACTACATTAATATTCATCCATCACTATATTAAATCATCTACTACATTAATATTCATCCATCACTATATTAAATCATATACTACATTACTATTCATCCATCACTATATTAAATCATCTACTACATTAATATTCATCCATCACTATATTAAATCATCTACTACATTACTATTCATCCATCACTATATTAAATCATCTACTACATTAATATTCATCCATCATTATATTTAATCATCTACTATATTATTCATCCATCACTATATTAAATCATCTACTACATTACTATTCATCCATCACTATATTAAATT
>NW_013708032.1:0-458 GCF_000517525.1 Limulus polyphemus | reverse complement strand
ATTAAGTTATAGGCAGTATAATTCTATGTTAGTTACTACTAAAGGTATAGGTAGTATAGCTCTATGTAAACTCTTGTTAATGGTATAGGTAGTATAATTCTATCTTAAGTATTATTAATAGTATAAGTAGTATAGTTCTTTGTAAATTATTGTTAATAATATAGGTGATATAGGTCTATATTAATGATGTAGGAAGGTAGTATGTTTTTGGTAATTATTACTAATGGTGTATGTAAGTAGTATAATTCTATGTTAATTATTACTAATGATATAGGTAGTATAGTTCTACGTTAATTACTATTAATGACATAGGTAGTATAGTTCTATGTTAATTATCACTATTGGTGTAGGTAGGTAGTATAGTTTTATGTTAGTTATTACTAATGGTATAGGTAGTATAGTTCTATGTTCATTATTATTGATGGTATAGGTAGTATAGTTCTATGTAAGTTATTGTT
>NW_013708031.1:0-458 GCF_000517525.1 Limulus polyphemus | reverse complement strand
TATCCTATACAGCAGATATAGGATGGACGACTGTTTACCCTATACAGAAGATATAGGATGGGCGACTGTTTACCCTATACAGCAGATATAGGATGGACGACTGTTTACCCTATACAGCAGATATAGGATGGACGACTGTTTACCCTATACAGCAGATATAGGATGGACGACTGTTTACCCTATACAGCAGATATAGGATGTAGGACTGTTCACCCTATACAGCAGATATAGGATGTAGGACTGTTCACCCTATACAGCAGATATAGGATGTAGGACTGTTCACCCTATACAGCAGATATAGGATGGACGACTGTTTACCCTATACAGCAGATATAGGATGGACGACTGTTTACCCTATACAGCAGATATAGGATGGACGACTGTTCATCCTATACAGCAGATATAGGATGGACGACTGTTCATCCTATACAGAAGATATAGGATGGACGACTGTTCAT
>NW_013708030.1:0-458 GCF_000517525.1 Limulus polyphemus | reverse complement strand
CACAACTAGTGTTCTAAAGATATTAATAGATTCATTTTCTATACTACAAAGACTCGTTTCACAACTTGTGTTCTAAAGCTATTAATAGATTCATTTTCTATACTACAAAGACTCGTTTCACAACTTGTGTTCTAAAGCTATTAATAGATTCATCTTCTATACTACAAAGACTCGTTTCACAACTAGTGTTCTAAAGCTATTAATAGATTCATTTTCTATACTACAAAGACTCGTTTCACAACTAGTGTCCTAAAGCTATTAATAGATTCATTTTCTATACTACAAAGACTCGTTTCACAACTAGTGTTCTAAAGCTATTAATAGATTCATTTTCTATACTACAAAGACTCGTTTCACAACTTGTGTTCTAAAGCTATTAATAGATTCATCTTCTATACTACAAAGACTCGTTTCACAACTAGTGTTCTAAAGCTATTAATAGATTCATTTTCTATACT
>NW_013708029.1:0-458 GCF_000517525.1 Limulus polyphemus | reverse complement strand
AGTGTTAATATCTCGTCCTAAGTTCACGCTGATACGGTGGTGTTAATATATCGTCCTAAGTTCATGCTGATACGGTAGTGTTGATATCTCATCCTCTTGCAAGTTCATGCTGATACGGTTGTGTTGATATCTCGTCCTAAGTTTACGCTGATACGGTTGTGTTGATATCTCGTCCTAAGTTTACGCTGATACGGTTGTGTTGATATCTCGTCCTAAGTTTACGCTGATACGGTGGTGTTGATATCTCGTCCTAAGTTTACGCTGATACGGTTGTGTTGATATCTCGTCCTAAGTTTACGCTGATACGGTAGTGTTAATATCTCGTCCTAAGTTCATGCTGATACGGTGGTGTTGATATCTCATCCTCTTGCAAGTTCATGCTGATACGGTAGTGTTGATATCTCGTCCTAAGTTCACGCTGATACGGTGGGGTTAATATCTCGTCCTAAGTTCACGCT
>NW_013708028.1:0-458 GCF_000517525.1 Limulus polyphemus | reverse complement strand
GTACAAGGGCTATCTGCGCATAGCGGTTCCTAATTTTGAAGTGATAGATTAGAGGGAAGGCAGCTAATCAACACCATCCATCACCAATTCTTGGGCTACTCTTGTCTGACCGAAAAAAAAAATGGGTTTAATCGTTACATCCATAGCCCTAAAGTGCGAAGTGCAGTTTTACAGAAACATAACGCGAATCATAAGGCCTCGGATTCGTAGAAATGGCAGGTTGATCATTGAGCTACGCCCCGGTACAGTAACTGAAAGGTCAGCAATTAACTTTCACTGTTTGTTCTGAAGGGGGGCAGTTAAGACGATTGACTCGCAATCTTCGGGTCGCGGGTTCGAATCCCCGTCCTAGCAGCAATGCTCGCCCTTTCAGCCGTGGGGGCGTTATAATGTGACGGTCAATCCCACTATTCGTTGGGAAGAGAGTTGGTGATGACTAATTGCCTTCCCTCTAGTCT
>NW_013708027.1:0-458 GCF_000517525.1 Limulus polyphemus | reverse complement strand
CTTGTTGACGTTCAGTGTCTGGTAACCATACCTAAGTGTATTAAATGCTCGCTTGTTGTTGACGTTCACTGTCTGTATTAAGTGTGTATTATTTTTAATAACATTAATGTATCACAAAAATATTATTATTCACATTTAACAGGAGTAAAAATAAAGTATATGTATGGAAAACCTCTTCTTCCTTTACTTGGAAAAATATTATGAAAGCCACACCTTAATGTTTAACACATCGAAACTTACTAAGAGTTTATATATATAGTGTGCTGTAAATCCTGTTGTATCACTGATCTAACTGATAAAAGAACACTTCCCTAGTGTGAACACCATTGTATTGTTAGAACCGATTATTGCAAATACATCGAGAATCTGATGCATCAAATTACTGAGAAGTTTCAGATTACATTTACTGCTGTTTATATTGATAAAACTATTTTACTACTTATATTACATTTACTGTT
>NW_013708026.1:0-458 GCF_000517525.1 Limulus polyphemus | reverse complement strand
ACAATTACCAGACGTTAGTGACTGTCTTATCAAACAGATTTGGAAGGTGACATCATAACAATTACCAGGCATTAGTAACTGTGTTATCAAACAGATTTGGAGGGTGACATCAGAACAATTACCGAACGTTAGTGACTGTCTTATCAAACAGATTTGGAGGCTGACATCAGAATAATTACCAGACATTAGTGACTGTCTTATCAAACAGAGATCGAGGCTGACATCAGAACAATTACCAAACGTTAGTGACTGTGTTATCAAACAGATTTGGAAGGTGACATCAGAACAATTACCAGACGTTAGTGACTGTCTTATCAAACAGATTTGGAAGGTGACATCATAACAATTACCAGGCATTAGTAACTGTGTTATCAAACAGATTTGGAGGGTGACATCAGAACAATTACCAGACATTAGTGACTGTGTTATCAATCTGAGTTGGAGGCTGACATCAGAAC
>NW_013708025.1:0-458 GCF_000517525.1 Limulus polyphemus | reverse complement strand
CTCAGTGTTCTGTGTAGAAATGTTAGGTCTATTGGTTCTCAGTGTTCTGTGTAGAAATGTTAGGTCTATTGGTTCTCAGTGCTCTGTATAGAAATGTTAGATCTATTGGTTCTCAGTGTTCTGTACAGAAATGTTAGGTCTATTGGTTGTCAGTGCTCTGTATAGAAATGTTAGGTCTATTGGTTGTCAGTGTTCTGTCTAGAAATGTTAGGTCTATTGGTTCTCAGTGCTCTGTATAGAAATGTTAGGTCTATTGGTTCTCAGTGTTCTGTCTAGAAATGTTAGGTCTATTGGTTCTCAGTGTTCTGTCTAGAAATGTTAGGTCTATTGGTTGTCAGTGTTCTGTCTAGAAATGTTAGGTCTATTGGTTCTCAGTGTTCTGTATAGAAATGTCAGGTCTATTGGTTCTCAGTGTTCTGTCTAGAAATGTTAGGTCTATTGGTTCTCAGTGTTCTGTC
>NW_013708024.1:0-458 GCF_000517525.1 Limulus polyphemus | reverse complement strand
AGAATTAACATCCTGTTTCTTTACCTCGGACTACAATAATAGTCAGGAACAGTACAGATTTAACATCCTATTTCTTTACCTCAGACTATAATAATAACAGAAGTGTTGTTATAACATTAATCGATATTGTTATAACATTAATCAGGTGTTGTTATAACATTAATCGGTATTGTTATAATATTAATCGGTGTTGTTATAACATTAATCGGTATTGTTATAACTTTAATCGGTACTGTTATAACATTAATTGGTATTGTTATAATGTTAATCGGTATTGTTATAACATTAATCGGTATTGTTATAATATTAATCTGTACTGTTATAATATTAATTGGTGTTGTTATAGTATTAATTGGTATTGTTATAATATTAATTGGTGTTGTTATAACATTAATCGGTATTGTTATAACATTAATCGGTGTTGTTATAATATTAATCGGTGTTGTTATAGTATTAAT
>NW_013708023.1:0-458 GCF_000517525.1 Limulus polyphemus | reverse complement strand
CACTACCTATCATTAAACCCGTTTCTCTTGTTCTGGGCACTACCTATCGTTAAACCCGCTTTTCTTGTTCTAGACACTACCTATCATTAAACCCGTTTCTCTTGTTCTGGGCACTACCTATCATTAAACCAGTTTCTCTTGTTCTGGGCACTACCTATCATTAAACCCGCTTTTCTTGTTCTAGACATTACCTATCATTAAACCCGCTTTTCTTGTTCTAGACACTACCTATCATTAAACCCGTTTCTCTTGTTCTAGGCATTACCTAAAGTTAAACCCACTTCTCTCGTTCTGGACACTACCTATTGTTAACCCCAATTCTCTTGTTCTGGGAATTATGTATCGTTAAACCCAATTCTCTTGTTCTGGGCATTACGTATCGATAAACCAGCTTTTCTTTTTCTGGGCACTACTTATCGTTAAAACCACTTTTTTTGTTCTGGGCACTATCTATCATT
>NW_013708022.1:0-458 GCF_000517525.1 Limulus polyphemus | reverse complement strand
AAAGTTGTAAACCATATTTATAGATAGCCATATGAATTTGTCAAGTTGTACAGATGCATGCATATATATTCAATGCAAATACAAGACATTGTGTCATAATATAATACCGTATACATACAAATAAACATTTTTAATATTTCTTGTAGTTGTTATATTTCCCCCTCTGCTAGCCATAGTAAGGCCATTCATGGTTTTGTTACAGCTGGCCAGGGGTCCTCTTAGAGTGACATTCTGCACTCTCTACAAGGTCTAAAATGTGTTAACTAACAATTATAAATTGATTATATTGATATACTCTTCCTCCTCTCTGCTAGCTATAGTAAGGCCATTCACAGTTTTGTTACAGCTGGCCAAGGGTCCTCTTAGAATGACATTCTGCACTCTCTACAAGGTCTAAAATATGTTAACTAACAATTATGAATTGATTATATTGATATACTCTTCCTCCTCCATTTGTG
>NW_013708021.1:0-458 GCF_000517525.1 Limulus polyphemus | reverse complement strand
CCTTTATGGGAAATATCTGGTTGGGTCTCAAAAGACGATCCATAATATGATTTAAGGTAACCAGAACATGACAGGCCAGAAGAAGGACTTGTAAAGAATAAGCCTAAATGAGGAGATTAAGAGTTTGGAGACACAGAGAACGAGACTGAGTGCCCCCCCTGTAATTGATCTAGAATACTATTGTCCAAATGGATCATCACTAAACAGTCATATACAACTGGAAGAAATGATCCAAGGTCCAACAAACTGCTAAGAGCTCCAAACGGCTGACAGGAAGGGTCAATTCCTCTTGGTTCCTTTGACTCAAAATCTCAAAAGAGTCCAGACATGAGGCAGAGGAACACATACACTGTAGTACTAGTCCTTTTGAACCACCGGGTGAGACCATCATACAGGAAAGGAGAAAGACTGACAAGAAAAAACAAGGGATCCTGAAAAATTGTGCCCTGCTGAGACAG
>NW_013708020.1:0-458 GCF_000517525.1 Limulus polyphemus | reverse complement strand
CATTGATTGATACTATCACTTGGATACTCCCATCCATGACAACAATGTATAATAAAGAGAGTAATGATTGTGTAAATATTGCTACTTGGATACTCCCATCCATGACAACAATGTATAATGAAGTCTGTACTGATTGATACTATTACTTGGATACTCCCATCCATGACAACAATGTTTAATAAAGTCTTTAATAGTATCAATCAGTAATGGGAGTATCCAAGTGCCATACAACAATGTTTAATAAAGTCTGTACTGATTGCTACTATTACTTGGATACTCCCATCCATGACAACAATGTTTAATAAAGTCTGTACTGATTGATGCTATTACTTGGATACTCCCATCCATGACAACAATGTTTAATAAAGTCTGTATTGATTGATACTATCACTTGGATACTCCCATCCATGTTTAATAAAGTCTGTACTGATTGATACTATTACTTGGATACTCCCATC
>NW_013708019.1:0-459 GCF_000517525.1 Limulus polyphemus | reverse complement strand
ACTCCTTGACAGAAACTGTTTGAACAGTAATCACACATTAAATGTCGCTCACGTGGCTAATTCTACGTTTTGATTTGTCTGATGCTCATTATTTAAACAAACGTTGAATATCAGACCATTATGATAGAGCACGGGGGTGAAATGTACCGAATACCTAGAGGACAAATACGGTAGAAAAAGTGAAAGATAAAACATACCTTAACACTAACAACATTAATGTTGAAAAAGGAACACAGGTGTAACTCTACACCCCACCACACTCCAACGCGTATATCGTTAAAAAAGTTAATATCACACCATCTTTTTAAAAAATATATATATATACTTAAAAGTCCCGTGTTTATTTTATAATCGAACTGTCGCTGTTCTGCTTCGCTGTTTATGGCTGTGACTGTTAACGAGCCTGAAACGGTGGATGTTAAAATAAAGATTTAAGTTAGCTGCTAGTTATTATGACTG
>NW_013708018.1:0-459 GCF_000517525.1 Limulus polyphemus | reverse complement strand
TTGGGTTATTATTTCTACTTGAAACAACTTAAGTGTTACATATTAGCAGTTAAAGCATGATAGAGAAGATTAACATTACATGGGTTGCTATTATTTCTACTTAAAACAACTTAAGTGTTACATATTAGCGGTTAAAGCATGATAGAGAAGATTAACATTACATGGGTTGTTATTATTTCTACTTGAAACAACTTAAGTGTTACATATTAGCAGTTAAAGCATGATAGAGAAGATTAACATTACATGGGTTGTTATTATTTCTACTTGAAACAACTTAAGTGTTACATATTAGCGGTTAAAGCATGATAGAGAAGATTAACATTATTTGGGTTGTTATTATTTCTACTTGAAACAACTTAAGTGTTACATATTAGCGGTTAAAGTATGATAGAGAAGATTAACATTATTTGGGTTGTTATTATTTCTACTTGAAACAACGTAAGTGTTACATATTA
Source organism: Limulus polyphemus (assembly GCF_000517525.1). Lineage (NCBI taxonomy): Eukaryota > Metazoa > Arthropoda > Merostomata > Xiphosura > Limulidae > Limulus > Limulus polyphemus. Next base: position 4 of record NW_013708018.1, on the reverse strand, counting down.
GCAG
>NW_013708017.1:0-459 GCF_000517525.1 Limulus polyphemus | reverse complement strand
AATCTTTCAAATACTGCTCTACAACTGACACTTGAGTTACTAAACAATTATTATACAAACAAGCTTTCAAACACTGCTTTACTGCTGTCACTTCAGTTTTTAAAGAAAAAAAGCTTTGAAATACTGCTCTTCAACAATCACTTAAGTTTCTAATTGCTGAAGGAACGTGACTGAAATATACAGGGACCAAGTTTGTTGAGAAGTATACTTGAATTACTATGCCAGAAGGAAAAAGGTAAATATGAAATATTTGGAAAGTATGATTTTACAAAACACTAAATGGTGGCCTGAAATATAGACACAGGAAAAAAAAAAAGTCACAAATTTTTTAATACTCAAATACAATGTAAATTAATACAACAAAAACAGTTTTAAGTTGGTTATTTATTGCAATAATAGCAAGATATGTGATATGTAACATTATATGAAACTACGACATACACATACTAATAACACTAC
>NW_013708016.1:0-459 GCF_000517525.1 Limulus polyphemus | reverse complement strand
TTTGGCTACCTTCTTACCGTACAACACAGCACTTTAGATTTTAAATACGATATCAGGGAAACACCAAACATTAAAATTGTTTGGCTACCTTCTTACCGTACAACACAGCACTTTAGATTTTAAATACGATATCAGGGAAACGACAAACATTAAAATTGTTTGGCTACCTTCTAACCGTACAACACAGCACTTTAGATTTTAAATACGATATCAGCGAAACACCAAACATTAAAATTGTTTGGCTACCTTCTTACCGTACAACACAGCACTTTAGATTTTAAATACGATATCAGGGAAACACCAAACATTAAAATTGTTTGGCTACCTTCTTACCGTACAACACAGCACTTTAGATTTTAAATACGATATCAGGGAAACACCAAACATTAAAATTGTTTCGCTACCTTCTTACCGTACAACACAGCACTTTAGATTTTAAATACGATATCAGGGAAACAC
>NW_013708015.1:0-459 GCF_000517525.1 Limulus polyphemus | reverse complement strand
AATAATAATAAAAGGTAGTGGACTGCTTTAATCATGCATCTAAATACTACTTATTTCATAATAATAATAAAAGGTAGTGGACTGCTTTAGTCGTGCATCTAAATACTACTTTTTTCATAATAATAATAATAAAAGGTAGTGGACTGCTTTAGTCATGCATCTAAATACTACTTTTTTCATAATAATAATAAAAGGTAGTGGACTGCTTTAATCATGCATCTAAATACTACTTATTTCATAATAATAGTAATAAAAGGTAGTGGACTGCTTTAATCATGCATCTAAATACTACTTTTTTCATAATAATAATAAAAGGTAGTGGACGGCTTTAGTCATGCATCTAAATACTACTTTTTTCACAATAATAATAGTAATAAAAGGTAGTGGACGGCTTTAATCATGCATCCAAATACTACTTTTTTCATAATAATACTAATAAAAGGTAGTGGACGGCTTTAG
>NW_013708014.1:0-459 GCF_000517525.1 Limulus polyphemus | reverse complement strand
AGTAACAATCATATTCTTCTTTAGTAACAATCATAAATTATCTTTAGTAACAATCATAAATCTTCTATAGTAACAATCATAATGTTCTTTAGTAACAATCATATTCTTCTTTAGTAACAATCATAATATTCTATAGTAACAATCATATTCTTCTTTAGTAACTATCATAATCTTCTTTAGTAACAATCATAAATCTTCTATAGTAACAATCATAAATCTTCTATAGTAACAATCATAATGTTCTTTAGTAACAATCATATTCTTCTTTAGTAACAATCATAAATCTTCTATAGTAACAATCATAAATCTTCTATAGTAACAATCATAATGTTCTTTAGTAACAATCATATTCTTCTTTAGTAACAATCATAATCCTCTATAGTAGCAATCATAATATTCTATAGTAACAATCATATTCTTCTTTAGTAACAATCATATTCTTCTTTAGTAACAATCATA
>NW_013708013.1:0-459 GCF_000517525.1 Limulus polyphemus | reverse complement strand
CGATAACTAGTAAAATACGAAGTGTACTACCAATAACTAGCTAAATAAAAAATATACTACTCGATAACTAATGAAATACGAAGTGTACTACCAATAACTAACTAAATAAAAAATATACTATCCGATAACTAAATACAAAGTCTATTCTACCCGATAACTAAATATAAAGTGTATGCTTCCCGATCACTAACTAAATACAAAGTATATGCTACCTGATAATTAACTAAATACAAAGTATGCTACACGATCACTAACTAAATACAAAGTATGCTACACGATCACTAACTAAATATAAAGTGTATGCTACACGATCACTAACTAAATACAAAGTGTATTCTACCTGATAACTAACTAAATACAAAGTATATGCTACCTGATAATTAACTAAATACAAAGTATGCTACACGATCACTAACTAAATACAAAGTATGCTACACGATCACTAACTAAATACAAAGT
>NW_013708012.1:0-459 GCF_000517525.1 Limulus polyphemus | reverse complement strand
TACAGTAATAATTACAACAGCATGTTATAGTACATTACATCATAAGGTCATTAAGACCCACTGTACTCAGTTGTTATATAAAATTCTTTTATAATTATAACAGCATTCCAAACTTCAATATATCATAGAGTCTTAAGACCCCGTGTATTCACTTGTTATATAAAATACTGTTATTATTACAACATAAGGCCATAAAGACTCCGTATATTAAATTTTTATACAAAATACAGTTGTGCTGTTGTAATTTTTTGTGACCTTATGATGTAATGTGTTATGACATCCCCGTGTATTCACTTGTTATATAAAATACTGTTATAATTACAAATGCACGTCATTGTACTATACATCATAAGGTATAAAAACTCCGTGTATTCACCTGTTTTATAAGACACAGTTATAATTACAATATCATGTCATAGTATTATTACATCGTAAGGTAATAAACACCCCGTGTATTCA
>NW_013708011.1:0-459 GCF_000517525.1 Limulus polyphemus | reverse complement strand
AGGCATGCCTGACTAATATTAAAAATACAGAAGTTACGATGCACTCATTTGTATCTACTCATATAAAACTGACCTTTAGTCTTCACAAAATGACCTGTCTTTGTTATGTTTTTATAGATTAGTATTTTGTAAAATACAGTCACATTTCATTTATTATACATAAGATATGTATATACAGTATTACTATTTACAAATAAGTTCTTAAACTTTTCCTAAACACAGAAGAGTAAATAAAGAAGTAAAGCAAACAATTACCTCTTCTAGTTGCAACTTTTGTATTTGTTTGCTGCTTGTCGTAGGTTGATAAGCTTTATAAAATTTTGCATGTGGAGGATGTGAAACAAAAATGTATACATTTGAAATAACCAAAAAATCATAAATTACTATATGGATACCATAGAATGTCACTATAATTTACCAAGCTTAGTAATTAAGCTTTATTTGGGTCTAAAAAAAGGT
>NW_013708010.1:0-459 GCF_000517525.1 Limulus polyphemus | reverse complement strand
ATGCGTGCATTAGACAAACCAGTAGTGAGTACAGTAGAGAACAATGATGCGTACAGTAGACAATTCAGTTATATGTAGAGTAGAAAATAGTGACGTGTAAAGTAGAGAAATCAGTGATGCATGCAATAAACAAATCAGTCATGAGTACGTTAGGTGAGTAGGTTAAAGACAGTAGACAAATCAGTCATGAGTACGTTAGTTGAGTAGGTTAAACACAGTAAACAAATCAGTCATGAGTACGTTAGGTGATTGAGTTATAGACAGTATACAAATCAGTCATGAGTACGTTAGGTGAGTAGGTTAAACACAGTAGACAAATAAGTCATGAGTACGTTAGTTGAGTAGGTTAAACACAGTAAACAAATCAGTCATGAGTACATTAGGTGATTGAGTTATAGACAGTATACAAATCAGTCATGAGTACGTTAGGTGAGTAGGTTAAACACGGTAGACAACTCA
>NW_013708009.1:0-459 GCF_000517525.1 Limulus polyphemus | reverse complement strand
TGTCACACTGATTGTCGACTATTCTCACTATAATTAGAACAAACTGGGATATTTAAAAATGGCTCGAGAATAAAATGATATAAAAATACGACCCATACACCTACATTTTAAATTGGCTTGTGGAAAAGTCGAAAACATTACAGGGCGATGTTTTTACCATGTGTTTGTTCATAACTTGGAATTTACAAAATAGGTTATATTTTCTCTGCTCATCGCGGGTAATTAAACCATATTTTTAGAGTTATAGGCCCTCAGTTTTACTGCTGAGCTATAAGGGGCTCCACTCTGGAAGTTTATTTTTCTAAACAAAACATTAAGATTATCGGTTGGTAGCGACTGAGCTCCAATGGCACTGCGATATTTATTCAACTTGTGAACATCAAATATATAGGTATAAATAAACTGAAACTATAGAGGGACATGAACATAGCAATAATAAGGCTTTTGTAAAAAATAAGG
>NW_013708008.1:0-459 GCF_000517525.1 Limulus polyphemus | reverse complement strand
GAGTTGATTATTAATACAAATCTACTGGATTAGATAACTAGTTATTAACACAAAACCGCCGGATTAGATAATTACTGATTAATACAAACCTGCTGGATTACACGACTGCTGATTAACATAAACCCGCTGGATTAGATAGTGTTAATTAATACAAACACGCCGGTTTAGGTAACTACTGATTAGCACAAACTCGGTGAAATATAATGTTTTGATCTTACACAAAACATCGAGGTAAGGATCACAACTAACAGGCATGTAACTTAAAGAATCTAATATTTCAGATATTGTCCTGGGTGATTATATGAACATATAATATGATCTTTATAGTTTCACCATTGTTTTTTTAATAATTATTTCACAAGTCTCTGCATATGGTTTCAGAATTATGTCATAAACCTTCGTAGAAACTTGGAAATTGTTGCTAGTGTATCCCAAAGCTTAGGTAAAAATAATGAACGC
>NW_013708007.1:0-459 GCF_000517525.1 Limulus polyphemus | reverse complement strand
CCCATCAAACGTTAATATCTCTTCCAGAATATAACTAATTTCTCATCGGTCATTAGTGACTGTGAAAATATTATCTTACTTCAATGGTCCAACAATTTAGTGCTTGTCAAAGCTAGCTAGCTTCCCGCCAAATTTTATACACCTCGCTGGATATCAAGAAGACTCTGAACTAGAAAAACGGTTTTAGGCTATTTATAAGTTACCAAAATTTCTGTCTAAAAACTTTGTTTGTAACAATTAATCATAATGGTTGCTATTGTAAATTATAATGTTGTATATATATATATATATCAAAACGTATTTGTTTAAAAACAAAAACGGTGTGAATCAATCTTGTTCGCGAGTAGCGCAAATTAAATAAATTACCGGCATATTTCTAAACCTAAATCAAAGGTACGTCTCAACTATTAAAAGTTAAATTATTTAATGCGGTCTTTGATTATTTCAAGTTCTCAATAT
>NW_013708006.1:0-459 GCF_000517525.1 Limulus polyphemus | reverse complement strand
GCTTCTGATTTCTTTGTACTGTATCCTGAAGGAAAGAGAACACAAACTTAGGATTTGGAAGAGACGGGTTAGGCACAATTTCAAACATATGTTTCTAACAATGTAATTAACTTATGAAAGGAGTTACAATCAGCATTAATAGAGATCTTACAAGAGTAAGAGAAAAATTTATGATTTCCTGAAAAATAAAGGATATGTTTCATTCTTACTTTCTTTCCTTCAGGGTGGGTGCATAGGGAAAGACTAGAAGGACCGAACTGTATGGTATATTTTTTTGTCAATTGTATGTTATGGTGTGTTAATTTCTTAACACTCATAACCAGTTTCATGTATTACACCACAACAAATAGCAACAAAACAAAATATATACAGTTTAGCCATATATTTTTGTCACTCAAAGAAAACTAATGACTTAAACATAAATTATCATTCAGATGCTACCAATATTAATTATAACAA
>NW_013708005.1:0-459 GCF_000517525.1 Limulus polyphemus | reverse complement strand
AATACAATGTTTCAACTGCCAGAAATTTGGCCACTCCAGGGCAGTATGCATCTCAAGAGTCAAGTGTGTATGATGCGTCGAGAATCATCCCGTCCCAGAATGCCCAAAAGAACGTCAAACTGCCACCTGTGCTCATTATGGTCGCCCGCATGCGGCCTCATACAGAGGCTGCTCTAAATACCAACAAGTCCTTAGAAAAAAAAGACCCACAAATCCAAGCCCCCCCCCACCCCCCCACCCTGCCCGTCAAATCAACACAACGGGAAAAACGCCAGCTTCTTATTCAGGACTTCCTCCACTTCCTAACAAATCAGTATAGCCACCAACCAACCATTTCAATATGATGAGCACCCAAGAAACAACCAGGGCATACGCTCAAACCACGAAACACACACCTGTCCCAGTCCAAACAATTCCGATGGACGCCCTGCCGCTCTAATCTAAGTGTATCAGATTTTT
>NW_013708004.1:0-459 GCF_000517525.1 Limulus polyphemus | reverse complement strand
GCCCAGGTGGTGCATGTCACATAACTATCCACCTTTATGATGTGTGCCCAGGTGGTGCATATCACATAACTATCCACCTTTATGATGTGTGCCCAGGTGGTGCATGTCACATAACTATCCACCTTTATGATGTGTGTCCAGGTGGTATATGTCACATAACTATCCACCTTTATGATGTGTGCCCATGTGGTACATGTCACATAACTATCCACCTTTATGATGTGTGCCCAGGTGGTGCATGTCACATAACTATCCACCTTTATGATGTGTGCCCAGGTGGTGCATGTCACATAACTATCCACCTTTATGATGTGTGCCCAGGTGGTGCATATCACATAACTATCCACCTTTATGATGTGTGCCCAGGTGGTGCATGTCACATAACTATCCACCTTTATGATGTGTGTTCAGGTGGTATATGTCACATAACTATCCACCTTTATGATGTGTGCCCAGATG
>NW_013708003.1:0-459 GCF_000517525.1 Limulus polyphemus | reverse complement strand
GTTCTATGAAGGTTGAGGTGTTTTATGAAGGTTGAGGTGTTTTATGGAAGTTGAGGTGTTTCTATGGAAGTTGAGGTGTTCTATGGAAGTTGAGATGTTCTATGGAAGTTGAGGTGTTCTATGGAAGTTGAAGTGGTTTATGGAAGTTGAGGTGTTCTATGAAAGTTGAGGTGTTCTATGGAAGTTGAGGTGTTCTATGGAAGTTGAAGTGTTTTATAGAAGTTGAGGTGTTTTATGGGAGTTGAGGTGTTCTATGGAAGTTGAGGTGTTCTATGGAAGTTGAGGTGTTCTATGAAGGTTGAGGTGTTTTATGGAAGTTGAGATGTTCTATGAAGTTGAGGTGTTTTATGGAAGTTGAGGTGTTCTATGGAAGTTGAGATGTTCTATGGAAGTTGAGGTGTTCTATGGAAGTTGAGGTGTTCTATGAAAGTTGAAGTGTTCTATGGAAGTTGAGGTGTT
>NW_013708002.1:0-459 GCF_000517525.1 Limulus polyphemus | reverse complement strand
CATTTTAGCACTAATGAAACCCTGCTTACCTGGTTGCATGTGATATAAATGGTTTAGAAACTAATTTCGGCTGTCTTATGACAGATTTTTCATTCTCATCTGAAATGTACAGTTGGCTAAATCCTATCCATTGTTTGGATTTGTCATTTGAAATAAGATCTTTTATATTTTACGAGCCTGTTCATCACCAGTTCTTGTTTGCAATCTTTATTAATGACAGCCATTTTCTCTTTTCGAATGTCGCTATTGTTAGGTCCTGTTTGCAGATCTCTTTCAAACGTTGTGTTAAAGAAATGTCTTTTGACAATGCTGCTTCTACTAGATAGACACCAACAATAATGACCATTTCAAAGTCAAAGGGATCTTGAGTGTTTTACAGACTAACTATGACATGACTTAATTTTTACATTTATAGAGTTGAAGTAAACACCTGACACACTGCATTACCAGTCTATTTTG
>NW_013708001.1:0-459 GCF_000517525.1 Limulus polyphemus | reverse complement strand
GGATGTAGATGAAGAGTTCTAGAGACAACAGAGTTACATCGTCACTATATAGGGATGTAGATGAAGAGTTCTAGAGACAACAGAGTTACATCGTCACTATATAGGGATGTAGATGAAGAGTTCTAGAGACAACAGAGTTACATCGTCACCATATAGGGATGTAGATGGAGAGTGTTGTCTCTAGAGTTACATCGTCACTATATAGGGATGTAGATGGAGAGTACTAGAGACAACAGAGTTACATCATCACTATAGACTACAAGGATTAGGAGGAGAGTACTAGAGACAACAGAGTTACATCGTCACTATATAGGGATGTAGATGAAGAGTTCTAGAGACAACAGAGTTACATCGTCACCATATAGGGATGTAGATGGAGAGTACTAGAGACAACAGAGTTACATCGTCACCATATAGGGATGTAGATGGAGAGTACTAGAGACAACAGAGTTACATCGT
>NW_013708000.1:0-459 GCF_000517525.1 Limulus polyphemus | reverse complement strand
TGTGTGTGTGTGTGTGTGTGTGTGTGTGTGTGTGTGTGTGTGTGTGTGTGTGTGTGTGTGTGTGTGTGTGTGTGTGTGTGTGTGTGTGTGTGTGTGTGTGTGTTAATATATATTATTTTAAAACATGTGAACCGTATGCTGTTTGTTTATTGTTGAAATTTATTGTCAACAAGCCCCAGACACCTACTGTAAAGAATCAGGCCCACAGATAAAACCTGACAAGTACACACTCTTTTACAAAACAGTATCTTACCTTACTTATATGTAAACATGTTTTTAAAACTATATAAACACTTAAAAATTTCACATATCCTCTGAACACTATTGTTGATAGTTAAACTAAATATTTCTAACTTTATTTGAAAAACAAAGACAAACAAATAGAATATACTCCAAGTGAGACTTTAAAATTATGTCTTGTCTACTTCTTATTTACAAACAGGTCATATACATGATTAT
>NW_013707999.1:0-459 GCF_000517525.1 Limulus polyphemus | reverse complement strand
CTTCCAACATAATGTAATATTGACAATACTTACACAAGCAAAATACCTTTATATTTACAACACCTACACTTCCAACATAATGTAATATTGACAATACTTAAACAAGCAAAATACCTTTATATTTACAACACCTACACTTCCAACATAATGTAATATTGACAATATTTACACAAGCAAAATACCTTTATATTTACAACACCTACACTACCAACATAATGTAATATTGACAATACTTACACAAGCAAAATACCTTTATATTTACAACACCTACACTACCAACGTAATGTAATATTGACAATATTTACACAAGCAAAATACCTTTATATTTACAACACCTACACTTCCAACATAATGTAATATTGACAATACTTACACAAGCAAAATACCTTTATATTTACAACACCTACACTTCCAACATAATGTAATATTGACAATACTTACACCAAGCAAAATACCTTT
>NW_013707998.1:0-459 GCF_000517525.1 Limulus polyphemus | reverse complement strand
GCCCACTTGCTAAGTCTAAAACAGTGGAAGGGTTGAATTGTACAAAGATACACACAAAGCTAAACATGGTGGTCCTAGAATCCACAAAAGGGGGGGGGGGGGCAGGAACACAAAATCTAATGCCAGATTCAGGTTCAACAACAATTACAACATACTCTGAGACCCTCATCACGTCTGGATGACCTTACAAGGATGTCTTAGTCCTCCTTTGTACAGGGCTATGCTATATAGACAAGAACACCCTCAGGCTATCCCAAGTCCACCTGCCAAGTTTGGTCCTGCTAGCTCCTGAATTGTGGAAGGAGTTAGCTGGACATCATACAAAGCTACAAGTTCAATTAATACAAGATAGTAACTGGCTGGCTTTCAACCCATGTGTAGATAAAGGTCAAAGTATGAGAAAGAAAAAAAAAATTATATATATATATATACAAACCACTGTATTTTAGGAATAATAAC
>NW_013707997.1:0-459 GCF_000517525.1 Limulus polyphemus | reverse complement strand
GATATCAAGTTGAAACAACAATTACTTGACATTACATATATACAAGGTGGATATAAGAAAATTCTCATGTTTGAAATTACTACGTCTTTAAAAACTGCTTGTTCTAAGTTTCACCAGCTACGTATTAAGAATGGTAAGTATTAATGAGAAAACTTTGAACATGCCACAGGATGTTGGGCTAGTTACCCTGTTCATTACCTCTTGATAAACATGTTATACTCGCTGAATTCTAAGTATGCGTATTTTTATCTTTTAAAAAAGTTAACGATAATTTATTTTATCAAAAATAACTATTATTTTCTTGTGAAATACCAGCTACTCTTATTATACTTAGCTGTTTCTTTCTAAATATTATCTTAGCGGACTCACAACGCTAGAAAACAGGTTTCGATACCTGTGGTAGGCAGAGCACGGATAGCCAATTGTGTAACTTTGTGTTTAACTACAAACCAACTAACT
>NW_013707996.1:0-459 GCF_000517525.1 Limulus polyphemus | reverse complement strand
AGAAAACGAGTGACTTTTCGCACAATTATTTTGATTAATTCCTTACACTGTGTGTGGTAACAAGACGAAACGTTAAATAAACCAATATAATTCAATCTGTGGATTTTATTATTAGTGAAAACGTCGGTATTTTCAGGGTAAACTGCTCATAACATTACCTACAATGGTTTGCAATTAAAACTTCCTATTGTACGTGAGTTTTTCTATTTATTAAATACAAATTTTACAACAATTGATAATCCGTATAAAAGCAGCTGGTAATTTCGATAAATCATCGCTTTGGTCAAACAATAACATTAGATTTTTAGACAATAGTAGAAAGTTAGCTCAGAAGTGATTCCCCTCTCATTAGTACGTCTTTAAGAGAACTATATGCTTATTAAGGGGAGAATATGATAATGATAAACAGCAGAAATGTGTGTTTAAATGTTTTATGTACTTTCATTAAAATCAATAAAA
>NW_013707995.1:0-459 GCF_000517525.1 Limulus polyphemus | reverse complement strand
AGTATGTGCTACACATAGCTTCACAGTAAGTAGACTGAAGTATGTGCTACACATAGCTTCACAGTAAGTAGACTGAAGTATGTGCTACACATAGCTTCACAGTAAGTAGACTGTATGTTTATATGACGAAACTATATTCTTGTGTAATCATATTTGTTTAACGGAATGATTTTTTGTTCTGTAAGATAACACCGAATATTAAGCTTCAAGGGCTATTGAGGTTCTTCTCTGATTTGAAATTCACATCAGATAAGACCCCAATAACCCATTCAAATCAGAGAAGAACCCCAATAACCCATTCATATGAGAGACGAACCCCAATAACCCATTTATATCAGAGAAGAACACCAATAACCCATCCGTATCAGTGAACTCATTCAAATCAGAGAAGAACCCCAGTAACCCATTTCATATCAGAGAAGAACCCCAGTAACCAATTCATATCAAAGAATAACTTCA
>NW_013707994.1:0-459 GCF_000517525.1 Limulus polyphemus | reverse complement strand
ACACCAGATTTATTACCAACATGTACTGGGAACAAATGGCAGCAATAAGATCCAAAAATTAGTTATTACCATTCATTTAAATAAGATGTGTGAGACAGAGATATGTGGTCTTCCTTTATCTCTTTAAAACACACATCTATATATATATATATATATATCTATATGTATATAGAAATGGTTTTTGAAGACATAAAAAGAATGGAAAGACTAACTGTAGTTGGCATGAATGTAAATAATCAAAGACATACAGATGACACAGTGTTATTGGCTGAAAACCTGGAAAAGATGCAACAAATTGTAAACAAAATCGAAGAAAAAAGTGAAGAGTATTGATTGAATACAAATTTTAAGAAAACAAAGACAATGATTATCAGCAAGAAGAAACAAAAGCCCAAAGCTAAAATAATAATAAATGGAGAGTAAATAGAACATGTTAAATATGTTACTTACCGTGGACAA
>NW_013707993.1:0-459 GCF_000517525.1 Limulus polyphemus | reverse complement strand
TATATCACTTTATGTTTCTGTACCCTCACAAATCTAATCATTTCGCTCTTCCTTCTCACTAATATATCACCTTATGTTTCTGTACCCTCACAGATCTAATCATTTCGCTCTTCCTTCACACTGATACACTCCCTTACCCTTATGCATCCCCAAACATATGTGCGTTTCGCTCTACCTTCTCGCTGATACATTCCCTTTCCTATCTGTACCCCCACACATCTGATCGTTTTGCTCTTCCTTCTCGCTGATACATTCCCTTCCCTATCTGTACCCCCACACATCTGATCGTTTTGCTCTTCCTTCTCGCTGATACATTCCCTTTCCTATCTGTATCCACACACATCTGATCGTTTTGTTTTTTCTCCATGTAGATACATTTCCTTCCCTATCTGTATCCACACACATCTGATCGTTTTGTTTTTTCTCCATGTAGATACATTTCCTTCCCTACCTGTATCC
>NW_013707992.1:0-459 GCF_000517525.1 Limulus polyphemus | reverse complement strand
AACAATGACTAGAGTATGATGGAGAAAGAACAATGACTGGAGAATGATGGAGAAAAGAAATAGTGACTGGGGTATGATGGAGAAAAGAACCAGTGACTGGAGAATGATGGAGAAAAGAAATAGTGACTGGAGTATGATAGAGAATAGAAACAGTGACTGGAGTATGATGGAGAAAAGAAATAGTGACTGGAGTATGGTAGAGAATAGAAACAGTGACTGGAGTATGATAGAGAAAAGAAATAGTGACTGGAGAATGATGGAGAATAGAAACAGTGACTGGAGTATGATGGAGAAAAGAAATAGTGACTGGAGTATGAAAGAGAATAGAAACAGTGACTACAGAATGATGGAAAAAAGAACCAGTGACTGGAGAATGATAAAGAAAAGAAATAGTGACTGGAGTATGATAGAGAATAGAAACAGTGACTGGAGTATGATAGAGAAAGAATAATGACTGGG
>NW_013707991.1:0-459 GCF_000517525.1 Limulus polyphemus | reverse complement strand
TTATTATACATTGTTTTTGTCTAATTTATAGTTTTATTATATTTCGTTTTTTACTAGTTAATAGTTTTTTTATTTTGTTTTAATCTAGTCAATACTTTTATTATATTTCGTTTTTGTCTGGTTAATAGTTTTATGATATTTAGTATTTCTCTATTTAATAGTTTTATTGTATTTTGTTTTAATTTAGTCAATAGTTTTATTATATTTTGTCTTAATCTAATCAATAGTTTTATTATATTTTGTTTTTGTCTAGTTTGCAGTTTTATTATATTTTGTTTTTCTTTAGTTAATAGTTTTATTATATTTAGTTTTTGTCTAGTTTATAGTTTTATTATATTTTGTTTTTGTCTTGTTTATATTTTTATTATATTTTGTTTTTGTCAAGTTTAAGAGTTTTATTATATTTTATTTTAATCTAGTCAATAGTTTTATTATATTTTATTTTAAACTAGTCAATTG
>NW_013707990.1:0-459 GCF_000517525.1 Limulus polyphemus | reverse complement strand
AAACAGCACATGTACCTAATGAAATGCTAACTCTTGACGATCCTTGTAGTAACCACAAACAGCACATGTACCTAATGAAATACTAACTCTTGATGATCCTTGTAGTAACCACAAATAGCACATGTACCTAATGAAATACTAACTCTTGATGATCCTTGTAGTAACCACAAATAGCACATGTACCTAATGAAATACTAACTCTTGATGATCCTTGTAGTAACCACAAACAGCATATGTACGTAATAAAATCCTAAACCTTGATGATCCTTGTAGTAACCACAAATAGCACATGTACGTAATGAAATACTAACTCTTGACGATCCTTGTAGTAACCACAAACAGCACATGTACGTAATGAAATCCTAAACCTTGACGATCCCTGTAGTAACCACAAACAGCACATGTACGTAATGAAATCCTAAACCTTGACGATCCCTATAGTAACCACAAACAGCACAT
>NW_013707989.1:0-459 GCF_000517525.1 Limulus polyphemus | reverse complement strand
GCATTTTATTTCAGCTATAAGTTACTTTGACTAAAATACTTAAAGGACTGAAATATTCCAGAAACATTTTACGAAAGTTATAATTTAATTTGACTAAAAACTACTTAAAGTTTTAAAATATTCTAGAAACATTTTACGAAAGTTATAATTTAATTTGACTAAAAATTACTTAAAGGATTAAAATATTCTAGAAACATTTTACGAAAGTTATAATTTACTTTGACTAAAAACTATTTAAAGAACTAAAATATTCTCGAAATATTTTACGAAAGCTATAATTTACTTTGATTAAAATACTTAAAGGACTAAGATATTCTAGAAACATTTTACGAAAGTTATAATTTACTTTGAATAAAAACTACTTAAAGGAATGAAATATTCTAGAAACATTTTATTTCAGCTATAATTTACTTTGAATAAAAACACTTAAAGGAGTAAAATATTCTAGAAACATTTTGG
>NW_013707988.1:0-459 GCF_000517525.1 Limulus polyphemus | reverse complement strand
GCCAACAAATATATCATATTGTATATAACTTACCTGCCAATAAATGTATCATAATGTATATAACTTACCTGCCAATAAATATATCATACTGTATATAACTTACCTGGCAACAAACATATCATCTTTCAACTATCAATAACTATCATCTCCATATGACTTTTTTGCCAACGAGTATGTTATATTCTATGTTCAGAACATAAATGATTTATCATGATAATGATAAATGATTTTGCTAACCGTACTGTATTTGCAACTGATAATTTGTCACATATTGTTATTCGAATAACAATGTTAGATTTTGCTAACACCTACTGTATTTGCAACTGACAATTTGTCACATAGTATTGTTCGAATAACACTGTTAGATTTTGCTAACACCACTGTATTTGCAACTGATAATTTGTCACATATTGTTATTCGAATAACAATGTTAGATTTTGCTAACCCTACTGTATTTGC
>NW_013707987.1:0-459 GCF_000517525.1 Limulus polyphemus | reverse complement strand
AGGTTAAGTTAGGCACTGAATTACCAGTAGGAAGGGGGGGGGGTGATACTCAAGGTTTATTTGAGAGGGAGTAAGTAAATAAGTAAGTACGTAAATGTGACAAGCTAACAGCAAATAAAGAAATGTGTTTTCTTACAATTTTTATTTCAAAATAACTTTCTCAAAAGTGGACCTATCAAAGACTAATTTTCTCATCGTTGACTTTCTGTACAGATATCTTTTGTTTAGCAGTTTGAAAATAATCATTAACCTCAATTTCCCAAAGCTTCATATCTGAGGACTAGAGAAAGTAATTTTTCTAAACTATACCATTTTCTCCCCACATGAAGTTACGAGTCAGTGTCTGTCCGTCACCCTTAAACAGGAGGAGTTTTTGAAAGTACCAATATGTAACATGCTCCATAAGTTGAGTAAGTGTCTGCCCCTCACCCTGAAACAGCAGGAGTTTCTAAAAGTAGC
>NW_013707986.1:0-459 GCF_000517525.1 Limulus polyphemus | reverse complement strand
TCATAGACAGTACACTGTACTCTAGTTATTTTGGTTGTATATCATAGATAGTACACTGTACTCTAGTTATTTTGTGTTGTATATCATAGATAGTGCACTGTACTCTAGTTATTTTGGGTTGTATATCATAGACAGTACACTGTACTCTAGTTATTTTGGTTGTATATCATAGACAGTACACTGTACTCTAGTTATTTTGGTTGTATATCATAGACAGTACACTATACTCTAGTTATTTTGGGTTGTATATCATAGACAGTACACTATACTCTAGTTATTTTGGGTTGTATATCATAGACAGTACACTGTACTCTAGTATTTTGGGTTGTATATCATAGACAGTACACTGTACTCTAGTTATTTTGGTTGTATATCATAGACAGTACACTATACTCTAGTTATTTTGGGTTGTATATCATAGACAGTACACTAGTACTCTAGTTATTTTGGGTGTATATC
>NW_013707985.1:0-459 GCF_000517525.1 Limulus polyphemus | reverse complement strand
CACTTCCTGAAGCAGTAATTATTCTCCATATTTTCACACAATGGTAATCGTCTACCTTACTAAGCCTTAACATCTCCACTTCCTGAAGCAGTAATTATTCTCCATATTTTCACACAATGGTAATCGTCTACCTTACTAAGCCTTAACATCTCCGCTTCCTTAAACGTCATAACATAGTGACATATTTCACCAGATGATATATTGTATCTTCTTATATCATGATACAGCCACTTCATTACGGACTCTGATATTCCCATTCTTAGATACATCAGCTCTTTTATTGTTGTTTTTCTCAAAATACAGTAAATCTCAATATACGAAGTAAATGTTTTCCTGGAGCTGCGTTTGTATATTAAAACTTATAACATTGTTATTATGAGGATGCGTTCCCAGCCTTCGTAACTTACCATTTCTTACTTTAATCAATTCATAACTTACAATTTCATACTATAATCACTT
>NW_013707984.1:0-459 GCF_000517525.1 Limulus polyphemus | reverse complement strand
TTGATGGTGTTTACACAATTATTAAAACAAATGATGTTGTTGCAAATGAATTAGTGATTCAGTACACGATAAATACTAAAGCTAGATATCGATTTTCTTTTTCCAAAGGTGTAATTATCATTTATTATTCTTTTCGATGTTACTTTGAATTTTCTCGAAAGTTATGGTTTATTTTCAAGTTTTCGATCTTTTCGTATACTTTCACAGCTAACTTTCGTTTTTCGTGTTTTCGATTTATATTTCTCATTTCATTTACTTTTGTATCATTTGAGATACCGTTTAACATTTTTTTGATCTTTTAATTATTTTTCAACATTAGCTGTTCAGACGAAACGAATTTCACTTTATAAGCTGGTTAGCTATAGAAATAATGAAATCTACACTTGTGGATAGAAAACTCGCTGGAAATACCGAAAATAATCGAAAAAAAATGTGTAACAAACATCAATAGTGTTAACA
>NW_013707983.1:0-459 GCF_000517525.1 Limulus polyphemus | reverse complement strand
TAAACAATCTTTCGACATAGTTTGTTTCAACAATTCAAACGCCATATTAAACCGCACCAACGGAATTATCCATCATGATTATTGCTGGAATGTGGGCATTCGAATAAAACGCTTTTTGTAACAAAAAAGTTACTTAATAGTTTTACTTAAGTTTTTATGGCTTGGGTCTTTTTCATCACATTCGAAAAAGACTTGGTTTGATAAGAGACCGAGCTGTGTAGAGGGCCACAGGGATTCTTCATAGTTGTACGTCGTGCACATTGAATAGTAGCTTATAAATTTCAGAAATCAAAGGCTCATGGATTTCTGAGCTCTTCTTGTTATCTTTGTCATTTAAAATGATTACCAAACTTTTAAGTTTATTTTTCGATGATGAAAAAGCTTTCCTAAGTTATATTTTTAAACTTCGGTGTTTTCCCGTTTATTGCAGACATGATATCTGATCTTCTTTAAATTAAG
>NW_013707982.1:0-459 GCF_000517525.1 Limulus polyphemus | reverse complement strand
AACTTGCCTGGTGGAGTGTTTTTGTTTACAGTGCTATGTATCCTGAATTGTACAACCTGCCTGGTGGAGTGTTTTTGTTCACAGTGCTATGTATCCTGAATTGTACAACCTGCCTGGTGGAGTGTTTTTGTTCACAGTGCTATGTATCCTGTATTTTACAACCTGCCTGGTGGAGTGTTTTTGTTTATAGTGCTATGTATCCTGTATTGTACAACCTGCCTGGTGGAGTGTTTTTGTTTACAGTGCTATATATCCTGTATTGTACAACCTGCCTGGTGGAGTGTTTTTGTTTACAGTGCTATGTATCCTGTATTGTACAATTTGCCTGGTGGAGTGTTTTTGTTTACAGTGCTATGTATCCTGTGAATGTACAATATGCCTGGTGGAGTGTTTTTGTTTACAGTGCTATGTATCCTGTGAATGTACAATATGCCTGGTGGAGTTGTTTTTGTTACAGTG
>NW_013707981.1:0-459 GCF_000517525.1 Limulus polyphemus | reverse complement strand
AGGGATAGTGTAAGATCATCTTACGTATGGAGGGATAGTGTAAGATCATCTTACGTATGGAGGGTTAGTGTAAGATCATCATAAATATGGAGGGATAGTGTAAGATCATCTTACGTATGGAGGGTTAGTGTAAGATCATCTTAAGTATGGAGGGATAGTGTAAGGTCATCTTAAGTATGGAGGGATAGTGTAAGATCATTATATATCTGGAGGGATAGTGTAAGATCATTATAGATATGGAGGGATAGTGTAAGGTCATTATAGATATGGAGGGATAGTGTAAGATCATTATAGATATGGAGGGATAGTGTAAGATCATTATATATATGGAGGGATAGTGTAAGATCATCTTACGTATGGAGGGTTAGTGTAAGATCATCTTACGTATGGAGGGATAGTGTAAGATCATTATAAATATGGAGGGATAGTGTAAGATCATTATAAATATGGAGGGATAGT
>NW_013707980.1:0-459 GCF_000517525.1 Limulus polyphemus | reverse complement strand
CTAACCTGAATATATGGAATGTATCCTGGAGTAAGATTGTACCCATCTAAATTGGATATACGGAATGTATCCTGGAGTAAGATTGTACTCATCTAAACTGGATATACGGAATGTATCCTGGAGTAAGATTGTACCCACCTAAAATTGGATATATGGAATGTGTCCACAAGCTATATTGTGTTTTTTATTATCTCTTCAATATAAAAGTTTTCAGTGTATTCTTAACCGTTTCACTGTTGTACGTGATTTAATGGTTTCTATGAATACACTTATATGACTAGTTACTCAAGTAGTATGAATGAAACACGTTCTTCTGGTATTATTGAAAGAGAGTGGAGTAGAGAGTTTTAACAACTAAAAATTCTAGGTTTACATTTTCTGTAACTTAACCTACCATCATTCCCATGTGATGCTCATATGGAGCCCTCTTTTGATCTCATACCTTGAACCAAAACAACC
>NW_013707979.1:0-459 GCF_000517525.1 Limulus polyphemus | reverse complement strand
CATAGATAGGAATAACAAGACAGAAGGAAAGTAACGCATAATCACATAGATGGAATAACAAGACAGAGGAAAGTAACGCTTGATCACATAGATGGAATAACAAGACAGAGGAAAGTAACGCATAATCACATAGATGGAATAACAAGACAGAGAAAAGTAACGCATAATCACATAGATGGAATAACAAGACAGAGGAAAGTAACGCATGATCACATAGATGGAATATTTGTTTTTGAAACGAACATGTAAACTTAACCACGATGTAAGTCAATAAACAGATCAACAAAGAAGAAGCAGATATTGAACTATTTGGGAACGATAACGACATTGTCTCAGTCCCACAGTCTTAATCGAGATAACGACAGTCTCATTAATTATCACAGCTTTAATCGAGATAACGACAGTCTCATTAATTCTCACAGCCTTAATCAGATGGTGACAGTCTCATTAATTCTCACA
>NW_013707978.1:0-459 GCF_000517525.1 Limulus polyphemus | reverse complement strand
CTATTAATTACAGTAGATATAAGGTACAACTGAGTATACTCAAAAACAAAACAGATGTCAACACAACCTGTTAATTACAGTAGATATAAAGTACAACTGAATATACTCAAGAACAAAATAGGAGTCAACACATCCTGTTATTACAGTAGATATAAGGTACAACTGAATATACTCAAGAACAAAACAGGTGTCAACACATCCTGTTAATTACAGTAGATATAAGGTACAACTGAATATACTCAAGAACAAAACAGATATCATCACATCCTGCTAATTACAGTAGATATGAAGTACGACTGAATATCTTCAAGAACAAAACAGATGTCAACACATTCTGCTAATTACAGTAGATATAAGGTACGACTGAATATACTCAAGAACAAAACAGATGTTTACACATCCTGTTAATTACGGTAGATGTAAAGTACAACTGAATGTACTCGAGAACAAACACATGTC
>NW_013707977.1:0-459 GCF_000517525.1 Limulus polyphemus | reverse complement strand
ATTTACTTGTGACCACGCTGTGTATGTCTTCATTCTACAGATGGTATACTCCAACACTGCTCCATAGATAGATGGAGTTCCTTAATGTATTAAGTGTAAGAAAACAAATAAAAAGCTCTAACGTGCTAAAATGTTCACAGTCCTTACACCTAATACAATAAAGTTTTATATTAAAGCATTGAAAGCTCCACTTATCTGCATTTCTACGTAAAGTGTACGTTGATTTGGTTACGTCATAAGTATTATGAAGTACCCCCGGTGGGACAGCAGTAAGTTTGTACAGCGCTAAAATCCGTGGTTCAGCTGTTTCATAAATTTATCATAATTTTAACGCCAAGAAAAGAATGAAGTTCGGCTTTACTGCTTAGAAGCTTTTATATTTTCTTGCACTCTCACGTGATCAGGTAATAAACTGTGATTTACTTTTATGCCTATTTTAAGAAAATACATGCTACATAG
>NW_013707976.1:0-459 GCF_000517525.1 Limulus polyphemus | reverse complement strand
ATTGATTTATTATATTAAATTGATAAAATGTTGAACTATAGTTCAGACCATTGATTTATTATATCAAATTGATAAAATGTTGAACTATAGTTCAGACCATTGATTTATTATATCAAATTGATAAAATGTTAAACTATAGTTCAGACCATTGATTTATTATATTAAATTGATAAAATGTTAAACTATAGTTCAGACCATTGATTTATTATATTAAGTTGATAAAATGTTGCTTCATCACGAATGGTAGAAGTTATCCTACAGCAGCACCTGTGTCAATTAAACAAAAACTCTTAATATAACACCTAAACAAAATAAATCCAGCTTTTTAAAACTACATATTATGAGTTTCTAACATACACTGCAATGATAAATAGATATACTACACCTATTTTATGTAAATAATTCAATGATTTGATGCTAGAAAAGTGCGTTGACCTTTATTAAGTTCAATACAAACGT